>NW_009720957.1:0-5840 GCF_000703405.1 Apaloderma vittatum
CTTTAAGATTGTTTTCGCTCGAGCTGGGTTCCTAACAGTAAATAGTGCTGTACTTCAGATTTCTTTTTCCCGTGTGCTTCTGTATCCTAATCTTACCCTGCTGCCTACTACTGCTGCAAGTTTGCACGATCTTGCCCCAAAGACAAAGCAGGAAAATTCCTGCCGTTGTTTTGGAAAAGGATCAAGCAGTTGAATGTTGGCGAAAGCAGAGGGGGCAGCAGAAAAAGCCTGTTAAACTCAGATAGGTCAGTAAAGATGTTATAATTTTGTTGGTTTGTCCCAGATTATACAGGACAAAGATCCTGGGGAGAGGTGAAATAGAAACAGTATGTAGAAGGTTTCTGTTAGCACCTTAGTAGTTGTCTTAATCTTAGGAGCTTTCTCTAGAGAAGAAACCTGTCTCCAGCTAGCTTGAAATGCACGTTGGCGTCAGTTGGAACTACTGAAGCAATTGTTGTCGGGCATAAAATAGCCAGTGTCGCTCTGGGGAGTAGCAATTCCCTTTTTATCTGAGAGAGTGAATAAAAATCATACTAAAATCAGAATTTGGAACAAACCCTGGGTACCAAAATATTGCAGATCTCTCTATTTCTGACATTTTGTGGTCTTCCGTCTTTTTAACTATTTTCTTTTCAAGAAGTTGTTTAAGTGTTAATGTCAATTGTTACTACATAGCTGTCTGAGCCTGCAATAATTATTACAGCCCTGCTTAAGTGTCTGTTCCTTTTTATCCAGAATGCTTTTGCACTGAAAAAACTTGAGGCTGTTTGCTGCTTGGGCCTTTCTCAAGGAAATAATGCAGCATTATTAGTACAACATCAAAGAGATTGGTTTTGATCAGTCAGCTGTCAAGAAGGTGGAGAGATTAGATTTATCATAAATGATTAATTAACCTTTCATGTACTAAACATTCATCTTACTGATGTACTTTCTATTAATTTATGTTTAATATTAATACAAACTGTTGTGACAGTATAGTCTTAAAATGCTGTGGATATTGAGGGAACTCTTGTTATGACAACCCTATTTTTTCTGGCTTGTGTGTTAAATAACCTTAATAACACAGTAATGTCTTCTGTAACGTTTTAGCTTGTTTTACTGAGTGCAAAGGGATTGTCACGTGCAGTTTCCTAAGTAGTCGCTGGTACAATGACGGTTGTCCTAAGTTCGGGACTGGTGAGTTCCTGGGAGGGAAGCCACTAGCAGTGGTACACCCCTTAGTTTGCTGCAGTTTAAACTCTCATTTGTGGTAAGAAACATTCCTAAATATAGTGACAAGTGTATTTCTCTGGATTTTGAGTGTTGTTTTGAGGAATGTTCCCCATTCCTGTCAGGTAAGGGTGGAAAAGACTATAAGCATGAAAAATTGATGTTCTGAAAGAAGCCGCTCAGGTGTTGTAGCTTCTCCAGGAGTGACGAGTATCGTAAGAACTTACATTGCAAAACTGGGGAGAATCCAGTCAAACAGCTCAGCAGCCGTGTCGGAACGAACGGCAGACTCTGACTTTCTGTACGAGGCCAGAGCTCCTGCTGCTGGGTGAGGAGGTGTCCGTGTGTCCCCTGAGATCAGGAGGAGGCGACTGGCTCTGGTGTGCAGTGTGTGAAGTTTTTTTGTTTCAAAAACTCTTGGAGTGCTGCTCTGTATTCCTATGGGTGGCGCAGACGGAGGATTATTAATGTTGTCGTACAGGGAAATGTTTTTCAGGGTACCTGCTCTCTGCAGAGTTGCCCCGTTACACGGACACCTGTCAGCGGATGGGGATGAGAACTCCCGAGGGTTGTGGCCCACCCAGCTTTAAACGGTCGGGAGAATGTAGATGAGGAAAATGTGGCAAGAAATGTCATTGTCGCACAGGAGGTTTGCCGCGTAAATGTCAAGTGCAGTTCAGTTGTTTTAAGAATGGCATTTCCTTTGCAAGTGACAGGGGAGCGTTGGTGAAATGGTTGTGACCAGTGCGGGGAAAAGCCTCGTGCAGTTCTCCCCCATTTCTCTGCCCGAGGTGCCTCTGCCGGTGGCTGTATGCGGCAGTTTAGAATAAAGGGAGGAATTATCTGCTGTTCATAGGGAAGTAAGAGTGGTAGAAAAATAAAGTTGAAAAAACGGTTTCCAAAAGGAGGTCCCTGCCTCGTTGTGGCAGGTGTTAGGAAAAGATGCTTCATGATGGAAATTCCATCTTTACCCATCTTTTAAATCAAGTTGTCTGCAAAACCGCGGGTTTTTTCTTAGCCATAGGAGAGCATTTCACTTAGGATGCCAGTTATATGGGAGATAATTTGTAGTGCGTTTTGGTCTCTATTCAAGTTGATTCTGTTTACAAAAAGGATTTTCTGGTGTTCGTTCGCAGCCATTGAACTAAATCTTGACGTGCTGCTGGAGCTTATTCATGCTCTGCTTTTGAAAAGACCCTACATTTATGGGGATGTATTTAAATGCAATTAATGCTCTTTTCTTGTTGAGGCATTTTGCTTACGTTTTGATTTTTAAAAATTAACCATCTTAGTCTCTGACGGTATTTATACTTCTTTTGACAGTAATCCAGTCCCTCATAGCACTGGTGAATGATCCACAGCCCGAGCATCCCCTCCGGGCTGACCTAGCTGAAGAATACTCTAAGGACCGTAAAAAATTCTGTAAGAACGCTGAAGAGTTTACAAAGAAATATGGTGAAAAGCGACCAGTGGACTAAAATCTGACACAGTTGATGTCAGCAACGTATGATAGAAGATCGGAGCAGTGCATTTGAGACACCCCGTAAAGCAGGACTCTATGGAAAATTGACAAGTGCCACCTTTCGGTGTTAACTTGTGGCTGTTACTAACTTTCTACAGTTTTCTTAATCAAAAGTGGGCTAGGTAACCTGTAAAGAAAGGATTAAAATTTAAGATGTTCTAGTTCTGCTTTCTTTGTTTAAAAATCACTGCTTCAATATACTTTAAAGTATGCTGTTTTCTTTTTCTTGTCAGAATTTATCAAAAATATCTTAGACTTATATTCTGCCCTTAAATTGAAAAGGTTGTGGCTGTCATTTCTTATTTTTCCTTGCAGATCCCACTATCTTGAGTTCATTTAATTCTTCATTGAATTTTATCTCCCTCCCAAAACCAATGTCTTAGAAAAAATACCCCACTTCTGGCAGAAAATGATTGAGTGTTTGGCAGTTCTGTTTACTTTTCTTTTTAAATGTTGCACTGTGCTTTGTGGGACTTGTTGCAAGTTCCCCTTAACCTCAGTTTGTAACATAATAAACAAAAACCAAACAAACACCACAAAAAACAATCAGAAATAATGTCCAGGTCTTATGTAAATCTGGCTGATGTTACCACAAAATGTTTATTAAACGGGGAAACCCAAGTTTTTGTGTGCGTCATTGAATTAAAATATGGCTTACGTCCTGCTTTTGGAAAACTCTGGAAAAAAAAATCTGTAGCAAACGAGTAGTGGAATGTGATTATAAACTACTTTCACTTCTGTTCTGAATTCCGATGCAGAGTAGCTTGGGAAACGTGCACAGAACAACATTGCAACCACTTCGGGAGAGTGTCAGCAATTGGGGACCAAGAGGTACTAAAGCGGTGAACTGTTTTTTGAGGTGAAAATCAGCATTTTGAAAATGTTAATTTTGAATTCAAGTATTCAATCTGACAGCACTGCTAGTCACCTTAGAACATTTTCCCATCAGAATACATAAGAAATATCTGTGTTTTATGGGTTGGCACCCATCCTACTTCCCAGCCCAGTTCCTGTACAGTTCTTACTGCAAAGGTGTGAAAATCGGATTAAGCAATAACCTGTGACAGAGTGCGCTTCACTGCTACTGTTCCCGCGTTTCAAAAACACACAGGTTAGATGATGTAACGAGTACTTCAAGTGTCATTCTGTCGTTCTAACGGAACCAGGCAGAGCTGTTTTCCCCTGGCTCCAGGGCACACCTCCGCATGCTGCAGGAAGCCCTTTCTCTTGGGAACCAGGCCCCCGTTGCTGTGTCTCTGCCGCTTGTCTCCCGCCTGCCTTCCCCGGTCTGAAGTGGGATCGTGTGTAGCTCCACAGTCCAACTGCCACACAATCAAACTGCCGCCTCTTCCCCGCCTGCCCAGCTTGGGCACGTTACTGAGCAAGCAGATTTATCTCCAGAAATCCGTAGTATCTGGGAGCACATATCATTTGATGTGCAGGAAGCTGAGTTAGAAACCCCCTCGCCCCAGACGGTTGCTTGCACTCCTCAGTTCAGTTCTAATACAGCCTCTGCCTTTGCAACGTTTCAGAACTAGTGTGTCGAGCTGGTAGGTCTCCTTTGGGTTTAATGTCTTGTATATTTGCTATTTCTTCATTCATCCCTCTCATCTGGCTTCCATTTCCAATTTAGTGTAAACAATGACAGCCCAGTACCTCACCTCGGTTGAAAGTAATTTTTTTTTTTTATGTTAGGGAGCTAAGAAATTTTATGTTTAAGTGTTCTTAGGCAGATTCTTTGGCAGGTAAATAAAGTTAAGCCACATTCACCTTATTTACAGAAACTTGCATTTCCGAAGTGTTTTCAGGCTTGTGAGAGCACTGTCTATTACCAAGTTTTCACATCTTTGTGTCTTCATTTGCAGAAAGTTGGTACTGATTTTGTTTCATTCACGCTCACTTGGATTCATAATAAAAGAATGCCAAATTATCTGTCAAACTGAAGTGTGTAACTTCTGCATCACGTGAGTCACTGTACCTTTGATCGTGTCTGTTGGCATGGAACCTTGCCATCCTCTAAATTTTCTTCTTATTTCAAACAAAACTGTAGCACTAGTTTGCTGCCCTTGTTTCTACTACATCGTGTACTTTCTGGTTGTGAGCCTCTCAGGTTAGAGACTGCGTTTGCGCGAATCGGTGTGACTTGGATGCCGTTGGAAGGGAACCGGAAGGGTTGTGTAATTCAAGGAACTCCGGTCGATCCGTGCGGGCCTGCAGCAGCGCTGTGCCAGCTGTTCGATTTCATCTGCAGAGGTCACGCAGAAGACAGATATTGCTATTGGTTCTCTTGGTGTGCTCTTCATAGTTCCATTTCTAAACTACGCGATGTGTAACCTAAGCGATGGCTTTGTAGGCAGCCCTCTTAAAAAAGGCGGAGATTGAATACTGTACTGCATGGTTGAAGTCTGAGGAGAAAAAAAAAATCAAAGTACGAAGTCCTATGTTAACTCAGGAAATCAAGCTCTTGTTCTCTCTGGTTCCCTAAGCCATGCTGAATTCTAAACGTGCAGTTTAATATCCAAAATAAAAATGACGGACTGGTGAAACTACACCCAGGAGTACTGGTATAGGCTTTCTGCAATTCCATTCTGCTACCCTGAATAAAAACTGCTCTCAAAGGCTTTGTGGTGTGGTTTTATTTTCAGAGAGATGTGGGGTTTGGACTTCTTAAGTATCCTGGTACAATGACGTTCGTAGGCAGGGTCTGAACTCAGTGTTGCCTTTAAAGTGTTCATAGGATCACTGAGGAACTTCCTTATCTCCACACATTTTATGCAGTGGAAAGGTTCTCTTTTAGGAGTTCTTTATTAATTTTTCCATTTAAAAGAAAATTTGGGGTTTAATGGTGTTCATTTAAAGTATGGAATTTGCAAAACACATTATTTTGTTTGCAGTGCAGAGCTAAGGGAGGCTGGATGGGGCGGGGGTGGGCTACCAGAAAATGCCTCCAGCAGAGGAGGGGGTGTGACGGCCTGGCGAGGTGATCGGCTAAAAGCCATCGGTTACAATAAGGAGCAAATTAAAAATTAAAAAAAAAAGGTAAAAAACACCCATTGAAATACGGTCACGTTACCTAGAAAGTTGCAATCAGGCCCTCCCGCTCCTCCCT
>NW_009720958.1:0-7367 GCF_000703405.1 Apaloderma vittatum
ATCTTCGTTTGCAAAGCCTGGCCTTGATGATGAGTATAGTTTCACATTTAAATACTTAGACTGAAAGAGATTTTTTTTGAACACTTTACTAATGTAGTAAAGCAACTGCACAATCACTTTTATTATAAAAATAATCTTTAGGTAAAATAGGAATACAGTTAATAATTAGACAAATACACATTTACAAATATGTAAAATAGTTACTTATGGCACAGAAAAAATAAATATCCCTGTACATTGTTTCTGTGCAAAAAGACAGGCTAGTTTGAGTCAATAACCAGCCCTTTCATGTTTTCTTCACTTCTCCTGATTGCAGTGGAACACAAAGATTTTCAGATGAAATGACAAGAAAATACTTTCACTTTTAAAAATCCAGATAAAGCACAGTAAAATTTTTCCTATCTTCTGCCAAAATGCTCCCCCCTTGTTCTTCAGCCTACATTTTTGGAAGAGGATGGAAATTTCAAGTTCAGGAGCTTTTTTCCCCAAGCTTTCAGACTGCTGTAAAGAATTAGACTCAAATACAAGTCCAGCTGCACTCTGAAGCTAACTATGACTGTAAGTTTCAGGTTAGTTTGGAGTAGAATTTTCATTATGTTTGCTTTCCCAGTAGCTGTCAAAAATAATTCTTCAGAAAAACATTTTGCTTTATCTTGAAGTCTTTCATACAGTCCAAGAGAAGGTGAAATCAAGTAAGAGGTAGATATTGTTCATCTTCCTAATTCCTAAGAGCCGTCCACATGAAGCACTCTGGTTTAGGCCTGTAGGAGATAGAGCAAAGTTTGCTGTCTATAAAGTAGTGATTGACTTACACGCCTCATGTCATGTGGTCACTGACAACATTCAGCAACGTGCTTGAGGAATTCGTCACTGAGTTCATCGCTGAAAAACCTCATACAATGAGGGCATCTAAGTTCACCCTGTGCCCTGCCCTCGGATCCTGTGTTTCCATTGTCCACAGGAGGAGAAGCAGCTTGTTCAGACTGTGAAGGTGTTCTTCTCGTGCCTGTTTGGCCCGGGCTATTGCCTCGTAGATGTTCAACATTCGTCTGTACGTACATATGATTTTGTTTGCCCATGTGAACTCTGAAATGACTGCTTGTGTCTCTTGATTCCTAGAAAGAGAAAGAGGAGCTCTTGAAAGAAGATGCAGTAAAAAGCTGTTCGGTAACAGAACATTTTATCACCTTTATCTGGAACACTAATCATGGTTTTATCAGAAGATCTGTAAGTAAAATATGCATCAGTTGCATCTTTGGCAGATGTACTGCCAAGAGTTAGGCCTGGGCTGGCCACTGAATGCTGACAGATGTTCTCTAACCCCACTCCCTTCCCAGACAGGAAGAGAAAGGGAATAAGGTTTGTAGAAAACACGAGAACATAGCCAGTATGCTACTTGAAAGATGCCACCATTACAAGAGTCATAACTGTCCTTCTTTTCCTTTTAAGAATTCACCCTTACTATGTTGATCCAAAACAGAAGGAAAATGGACTGTAAAGTGGTATTAGATGTGCATTGGGAAGCATCTCCACTAGAACTGACTATGAAATAATGCAAGTTTTGATAGCTGCACTGAGCTGAAATGGGTTTAAAAGTACTAAGATTTTTTAAAAATATATTTAAAAGTATATTTTAGTCCTGAATCCTGTTGACATGCTTTATTTGAAAAAGTAGTATGTTGCATTCTTACCTGTCTCCTTGCTAGCTGGTGTTGCAGACACGCAACTTCTGCCTGAAGCTCTTGTATTTTACTCTGTGCTCGTTCTCTGTCTGACCTCTCAGATGTGAAATCATCTTTGTAAACTAGGACCTGGAAAAGAATCATTATGTTAATATTCTACAAATTGGCAGGTTAGATTAAACAGTTGAGGCTGTGCTTCCTTTGTTTGTAAATACTTGTTCTCAGAATCTCAGTATTATCTTCTCTATCATATCTGTACTTTAAAGGTATTTGTATTTCTTTTCCAGGTCTTTCACATTTTGTATTAAAGGCCCCAGAACTGCATGCAGTTTCCTTTAAATCTGTGTTGTTAAGTATCTGTATAGCCAAATGTGTCAAGACAAGTGGCAAATGTCAAAAGAAATAATTTCATTTTTCCCCTGTGGACTCCAGTGGTCTGGGGAGAAACACAATTCCCACCTCTAGGAAAAAGAAACGTAATGACCTGTTGCTCCAACATTTGTATGCGCTCATTATCTCCTTCACTAGCCTTCTTCACGTCTTCTAATTCTCTCTTTATTTTTATGCATTCATTCATTTTTTCTTCTAGTAGCTTGTTTAACCGGAATATCTCCTTGTGCATCAGATCAGAATTCGTCTGTGCTGAAGTTGTGCCGTGCTGCTGCTCCAGCTGCGACTTCATCTCTTTCAGCTGCAAGTGAAGTCGCTTCACATACTCGTCCCTGCTCGCATCGTATTTCTGCCATTTTGCATTTAAGTCTTCCACCTGAGAAGAGAGTCATGAAGATCATGAAGACACGAACGTGAGGACACAAACTTCCAAGCCTTCACAGACTGTCTGCATGTGCAGGACCAAAACTTTCTAAAAGATAACGTAATGCGCTGACTCGGCAGCTCCCTGTGGGTAAGCCACGTTACAGGAGAGCAGAAGATTCTCATGCTCCGAGCCAGCCTCTCCGCAGGCAGCCCTTCCCCCTTGCCCATCCGTAGGGACAGCAGTAAATAACGTGCAGTGGCAGGGGTTGGAGGTCACCCTGGGCCTAGTGATGCTCTCCTGGGCTGGAGCTAACGATACACAGAAGGAATACAAAAATTTTCTTCTGCGGGTTATTTTTAACAACAAAACCTCAATATATTAAAAATAACATAAGTTGTTCTTAGCTAAGGGAACAAAGACTATGTACAGTGTCAAAGAGACTAAGGAAAATTTTGGACTGGCATTAAACTACCATTTAACGAGATAAACCAGGCCTTACCTGTTCCAAATTTACTGTAATTCAAAATAATCAAATCTTAACCTTGTACAGAATGAAAATACTCACGTGAGCTACTTTTTGTTTTAACATCCTGTTTTCCTCTTGTAGGTTGCAGATAAGAGCTTGAAGTGAAGTTTCATCACCTAAAGGCTGTAATTTTCAGATAAAGGAAGTGTTTAACATTAAAAACCCCAAAATGCTACTTAGCAATGCTGTTAAACTGGGAGTAATCTCTTTTTTTACATTCCTCTAAAGCTATTTACTATGTGAAACACATACATTTATGTCTACTTACTTCTATATAGTGTATTTCTATATAGTATATTTCTGTACTTCTATATAGTATATTTCTATAATATATTTCTAAATACTAACAGTATAGCCTACAGCTTTTATTTTTAATAAGCAGAGCAAAAATGTACTTGTGTTTTTACCACCTTAGTATTGCTTTTAAATAGATGTGTGTGGTGTCATAAAAACGTATGTCTTGCTAATTTCTGAGCCTACTAATGGTCACAAGAAGAACACCACACATTTTACACGCATGAGGGTCTACATCGATAACAAAAGCGCTTAATGGTTTAAACAAACTCCTTGGAAACTACTTGTATGGAGCGGGGGAGCGCATGACAAAGACACAGATATGCCTTCATCTTGCTTTATTATTACTGTCAATTTTGGCCAGTACTAGGAAGAAATTACTGAGGGGAAAAAACCCTGCTTGCTAAATAATTGACTAAAATGATACCCCTTTTTTACAGCTGTGACATCTGCTTAAAAAAACCCCAGTGTACATGAGTAATATAGAGCACTTTTGTATGAAATTCCCTAGAATCAGCTAGTACTTGCATCTGAAATTTCTCTTCTTCAACAGGGAAGTCCCCACTGTACAAGGTTAGCTACTTATTACATATATCAAAGTCAATCAAGTTTCCTGTCGATCAATTACATGTAAAATATGATGATGCTAAATACCTCCAGTCCCCTAACAAGTCCTTTTTGTCTTATATCTAGCCAACCTCTATTTCTTACAGATAACTTTAATGTGAATAAATGTTCTTTGGAAATGCTCCTGGAATGTTTTACGAAGTAGAAGTGAGCACAGATGAGTGGTCATGTGAAACACAGCATTATCACTACGTGGCAGTAAGAGCATGAGACAGAATTACTATTTTTTTGTGACAACTGTCTGTAGCATCCTACTCAATGGTCTGTTACCAGAGGCAGCACCTCCAATGTTATTTCCTTAGGGTATTATGAATTACCTAAGAGCTCCAAACCATCATGACTTCTGGAACAACAGAACAACATGATCTACCTCTACCCTACATGGAAAAGCTTCAGCCAAGGTGAGAATGTGGGAAAAAAACCCACAGCCATTAGCAAAGTATGTAAAACACCATGTGATTCTTTGTGCCCCTCAGTGGCACTTCTGCCCCCTTCCTACCATGAAGCAATTTTAGGAAACATCCCTGCTGGAGAGAAAACATTGCCTTGCACTGGGAGGCCAGGGAGGAACCCGGGGTGGGGAGGGGAAGGTAAGACACCTTGACTCACTCCTCCCTAGCCAGTTTTTTGTAGGTCTGTACTACGTTTGCAAAGATGTTTGCTATGGAGTTCTTAATATAAATATTATTTTTAAATATCTCTACTTTGTTTTGTGATTTAGATGCTTGAACAAGGAGGTATAACCTTCAAAAGCATAGCACCACCTAGCGATGCACAGAGGCATGATGTGGGATAAAGAAGGTAGTGTCGCCTGTAAATGCAAGGAAGAATTGCAATCATGGAACTGCTGGGGTTGGAAGGGGAAGAATTGCAATCATAGAACTGCTGGGGTTGGAAGGGAACCTCTCCAAAGATCCCTCTCGAGATCCTCTCCAAAAAAAGCCTCTGATAATGAGATAGGTGAAATGGTGGAAATGCAAGTGATTGGCAACTTCTTCTATCCTGAATTCCTGGTATGTGGAATTATTTAGAGCTCGCTATGGTAGTCTTCTCACCCTACATAAATTATTTAAAGGTATGTTTCTCTCTACTCAGAAGCTTAAAACACAGTAGCAGTAAGAATACCTGATTAGATCTTTCGGTAGGTATCTTGTCATCTGAATTCCCCTTCTCTTTTCTTTGCTTCACTTCTAGACATTTTGCCAGATGTTGACACATTTCTGCTGTGGATGCTAACTTGCGTTGAAGTTGGTGAGTTTCATCAGTGAGTGAACGGCACAAAACATCGCTGGTGGCCTGAGCCTTCTCTCTCTCTGCCAGGCTCTTCTGAAGTCGTAAGATTTCTCTCTCCTTTTCATATGGAGGCTGATTTATCATCTGCTGTATCTCTCCATTTTTCTCCTCTAGTTGCTGATTCAGCTTCTGTACTTCCTAAACATAAGGGGGAGGGGAAGTTATTTAAAAGCAAAGTGAACTCAAAAGCCAAAATACATTTGAAACTGAATTCCATGTTGCAATAATTCCGTATTGCTCTTATACTCACTGCAATATACTTAAAAGTACAATAAACCCAGTTCATTTCTATGTAGTCACTCAACCTTGGAACTGACAGATCAATCAGTCAAAATCAAGAACTGCTCAGGCAGCTATACAAGCACTTCCTAGTCAGTAGAATGAAGAAACAACCAGCAAAAATTCAGAAGGATTTTATGAAAAAAATACACAGCAGCCACAAACTAAAGATGGAGCTTGGAAGAAACAAAGTAGTTTCAAAGGAATAACTATGGAGGCAGAAAATTTTACTGGTCACGCATTCTAAATTACCAGATAGTAGAGATTTTCCTCAAAAAAAAAAAAAAGAAAAGAAAAGGAACCACAAAGTCATCTAATCAAAAACCCCTGAAGTGTATTCATTGCTGGGCACTGTCACGAGAAAAGGACAAAGCAGAGGGAGCATTACATGGCAACTTTCCCAGCTAGGAAAGGATGAGGGCTAAGGACAAGCAAACAGAAAATTAAATGTGTGGCAGCAACGACTTAGTTTTGGCCATAGCTGACTCCCCAAGGTATGTGAGAGGGTCTGACGTACTTTGAGGAAACAACTGTGTATCTCATTGCCGCACGTTCTTGTTGAATTGGCTCATCTGCACTGCATTGAGTTAAGGTCTCCGCAGGGGTTTTCAGAAGAAAGAGGTTTGTTTGCTGACTGGGTTACAAGCACTCTGTAGAACCATGCTTCTGCAGTACACCAGTCCCGACTTTGTCAAAAACAGCTTGTGCTTGGTAGCCTCAAAAAGCAGCAGATGCTGGTAACAGAAATCTCTGCAGCACTGCTCCTCCAGAATCAGTGATGCCCAGGATGCCATCGTAGACCACGAGCTCAGTACAAGCTTGACCCTACCCTTCCTGTACTTTGGAGCTGTAAATCACAGGGAGCACTCCTCTTTGCCAGCATACGGGCCTCTGACTTCACAAACGTCTGGGTTTTGTTGTTATTTCAGTGTTTATAATTGGGTATAAAATTTTTGTTTCTAAAAGGAATAAAATTAAGATCTAACTTACAGAAATAGCACTTGCTCTTACTGCTGACATTTATATTCTTTAGCATCATGCGAAGTTTCCCTTTTGCTATAGGTTAAAGATACTCGGCATCAGACTTCAAAATGCATTCAGATACCACTGGTTTGACATCTGTCGGTAAGACCACCTCTTAATACAAATTTCCAAACTTGATCTTATTTAAATGTATTTTAGGTGAGTGTCATATATGGAAAACGTTTTGTATAAGCATTAGGTCAAGAGGTTACTTATGACAAAAATACTTGTTTCAATTGTAAGTGCTGCTTCTTGGTTTGGAAATTCCTTTATGCAGCTTCATACAGAAAGAAATGCTTTAAAATTCTGTTAAGCATTTCAGACTGAACATGGGAAAGTTGTAATGACAGTCACAAAAATAGCCCTTGTGGTGGATGGGAGGCGATGCAGTTTTGAGACACTTTTTCCTGTCATAAGAGACCAGCTTCCCTCATCTATCTCCTCACAATCCAGGCTTGCCAGTTCCTTCTCCAGGTAATAACATGCTGTCTTGATGTCAACACCCATTTCAAGTGCACTTTAAAAAAAAAAAAAATCACCAAGAGGAAACGTGGTGGTATCAGTTGTTTATCTTACAGAAGAGCAAAACTCTTGCACGTGATCGAGGAGGGTCTTCAGTGCATCATACGGCAATTCCACACTTGGGTGGGGTTTTTTACTATTTTTTCCTTCTTGTGAAGAGAGTTACATGCAGATTTACAGTGCCACTCTTCAGGATTTTTGTTTAGGATTTTATGGTCTGCCTTCTCGAACTTAACGCAGCGGGAAGCGCTGCTGGGTGCAGATGGCCCCGGAGCTTTGGGCACGGTCCAAGCCGGGGCAGAGAGAGCTCCGGCCAGTGCTGCCCCATGCAGCGGCACCGCTCCGCGGGGCAACAGCCTTCGCG
>NW_009720959.1:0-7037 GCF_000703405.1 Apaloderma vittatum
GGACCTTGCACTTGGTCTTGTTAAACTTCATAAGAGACAAAGAATTTTAATATTGTTACTTGCTCCTCTAATTTGTTCAGCATTGATGGAAAAGTAAACTAAGGGAAGATGTCTGAGAACAGTGAATTGTGGCTGTCACAAACAAATGAATCTGTGGCAGAATCACAGAATTGCCCAGATGGGAAAAGACCTTTAAGATCATCGAGTCCAACCATTAACCTAACACTGATAAGTCCTCAACTAAACCATATCGCTAAGCACTATGTCTACCTGACTCTTAAATACCCCCAGAGGTGAGGACTCCACCACTTCCCGGGGCAACCTGTTCCAATGCCTGATAACCATTTCAGTTAAGAAACTCTTCCTAATATCCAGTCTAAACTTCCCTTGGTGCAACTTGAGCCCATTTCCTCTTTTCCTATCACTTGTTACTTGGTTGAACAGACCAATCCCCCCCCTCTCGACAACCTCCTTTCAGGTAATTGTAGAGAGCAGAAGATCTCACCTCATCCTCCTTTTCTTCAGGAAAAGAGGAACAGCAAGCCAGAACACTTAAAGAAAATGCAGCAGATACTTTGCAAAACCATTGTCTCAAATAAGTATTATCAGCTATTCGAGCTATGTTTATTATTATGTGGTTGCCTGAGATATCTGTGTGTCTGAAAATTAATGAGAAATATACATGCACTATTCCATACAATTGTTAGCTTATCCAAATCAGGTGTAATATAGCAATAATAAGTGTTTGCTATGAACATAACACCTTTTTTCATCTTTAATGTGGATTTTTATTTGGTTTTAACAGTTTGGTAATGTATTTCATGTTACACAGTACTGTATGCTGTATGATTCATCTTCCAATTTTGAGATTCTTCACTGATCACAATTTTTGTACTTGTAACTATTTTCTACATGATGTATAAATTACTGGTCCGCGTACTTCAAGTAATTTTCAGATGCTCTTTGTTCAGTAATGAGGCCGTTAGAGTTTGCAGTTTGGGAGATGAACCAAAAATCACGGAGTGAATTGAAATTAATTTAAAATCAACTCAGTGAAAAAAAAAATAAAATTGCCCCTAGCTCATTATTATGTGACTGCAGGCTGCTGCTACCTGGGTAGTGTATTGTACACCGTACCGCAGCATGAACAGCAAAGAAATGAGAGCAGTATTGAGTTGGATAAGTTTTAGTAAATCCAGACACTAATAGAGGCCTTAGACTAAGTATTTAACTTAGCATTATTTATGCTATCTTTTCATCAGGTTTAACAAGGTCTAGGGAAATGCTGAGTATGTTTTGCTTTCTGCAATCATAAAATCGTTTGGGTTGGAAGAGACCTTAGAGATCATCTAGTTCCAATGCTCCTGCCATGGGCAGGGACACATCCCACTAGACCAGGTTGCTCAAAGCCCCATTCAGCTGGGCCTTGAACACATCCAGCAAGGGAGGAATTCACAACTTCTCTGTGCAACCTGTTCCAGTGTCTCACCACACTCACAATGAAGAATTTCTTCCCAGTATCTAATCTAAACCTACTCTCTTTTGGTTTAAAGCCATTACCTCTCGTCCTATTGCAACAGGCCCTCGTGAAAAGTCCCTTTCCAGATTTCTAGTAGGCCCACATGAAGTACTGGAAGGAACAAGACAGAGGAAGGATGCTGTTCCTCATTCCTTTTACTCTGAAGAGCTGTCCAGTAATAAATGCAGAGCATGTTCTGCTCTCTCATTTCTGAGTAGAGCAACTCTGCAGGTGTGCACAATCTAGAAACTCAAGAGCTCAGCCTAAAAGTCTGTTGCAAGCATTAGTCTCAGTAAAGATAATGTTTCTCCCTGTGATCCCGCTGAGCTTGCCCAGTGGAAAAGTGACAGCTTAACTGTTGGTTAACAGTCAATAAAAGAATAGTTGTTGGTCAAAAGACAGGTCTGTGCTTTGTAATGCTCTTCCAGATAGAGACAGCTAATCCTGAATGAGTTTGCTTAGCTTCCAGGAATCGGAGAGTCATGCTAATGCCTTCTTGAGTCCAGATTTATTTACCTCCCGGTCCAACTGCTTCCTATACACAATATTTTTTTAAAATTCGTGAACTTGCCTTCTGAAATGCAGTTCATTAAAATCTTTGGTCGTGTTATTTTCCCTCCAGCCTTTTCTGAAGCAATATTTTACTAACTTCTCAAATGATTAGCATCTAATTGCAAGCACATGGGCTAAGATTCACTTATCTGAATTCAGGCATCAGAGTGGTCCTCTACATTTGAATTAACTGCACTGTGCTGCCAGTATAGTCAGTTGAAGCGAATAAGCATTTTTAATCATTTTTCTCTTCCTAAACATCTAAAATGCTTGAGATTTAATGTCAGCCCAGAAGTGCCTATTTTTTCCCACTGTCTATAAAGGGAACCTCGAGTGGTTAGCTGAGATGCAGATGTCCTAAATTAGGTTACATGAAAAGCACCCTGTAGTTTTCAGACTGATAAGAAATATCGCTAATTATAAAATGGAAGTCCTGGTGCTCAAATCTGTGGGATCTACATCCCTGACCCAGTTGCTTCACTGTCAAACTTCCACTAATTTAGTTTTTATTTCCTCTTCTGCAGACAAAATGTATTTTCAAAAACATAGGGAAATCCAGCCCATGTGCCATCGTTCGAGTCTAATGATCTGTTAATCAGTAGTCTGGTTTTAATCTTACCATTAGATAAATTTGAAAAGAAATGGATAATAGTTCAGTTACAGGTTTACTTCTTGGACCTACAGCATGTTGATCTTTCAGCAATTTAGATGGAAGTAATTGTACATAATTTAATGTTTTTATTATAAAGAAATCGCCATTATTGCAAATCATTTTACCCTCCGTAACTACACAGAGGCTTAGATAAATCACGATCCAGATGAGAATCTTCCACACTGGACATTTAACTTTTAAATTACAGAAGTGAGGTGTTAATTAACAATTCAGTGAACGGGCTCAGAGTTTAGAGCTCATTTGTTTATAACCAGGATGATCCCTTTCAGGTGCAATATCCTAAGAAAGCAGTTGTTTAGGTTTTAATGTGATACTGTAGTCTAGATTCCTTGTCTTTGCAAAACAACTAGTAATTCATGATCCTTCATTCTGAAGCCATTTCAAGCTAATGATAGACTAATAAGTGTTTTGTCCCATTTAATTTAACAGTAACAGTAACAGTAGTGTAACTGAGATTCTGTTGTTTCTTGTGAGAAATGTATCTTATGATGTATCCAAGCTGTTTAAATGTGGTTTGGTACATATATGCAATTTGTGTGCATGTGTGCAATTACATACAGACGCAACGTGTTAAATCTACATTATTTGCTGCCCAGTCTCATGTATTAAATGATGTATTGTCTTCTTTATAAAATTAATTTATATTTTTAGGAAGTTGCTTACCTGCCTCTTATTTGTTTTTAAGGTAGCTGGGTAATTCGACTTTTTTTATCCTTTCTATGAAATGGTCCCTTTTACCAATATGTTGATGCTTACCAGGACATCTCATAGATGTTTAATCAGTGTACTGTAAATTTCTGTCTGTTACTGAAATGGGGATTGAATGTAAGGGTTTTGTAAAGACCTGCATAACTCTCATTTTTAATGTATACCTGTGTCTACACATAAAAATGCATTTTTAATAAATTTATATTAATATGCATAACTGTGATACACAATAATGTATATAATTTTATACAAGTATATATATAATTTTATACAAGTATAAAAACTATATATATGTAGTTGATGTATCTTTTATGTGAGAATGATGCTGATCAATTTGCAAGATACTATATCATAAAGAAATGCCTGCAGTCTTTCTTGTGTCTTATGTTGATAGTTGACCATATTTAAGATTGGGCCAAGTAGGAGCTCGAAGATAATTTTGCAGTCATCCAGCATGAGCCTCAAGAAGAAGTTCCATGTTCTAAAGATTTTTTTTTCCCTCCTCAGGCTTTTATTGAACGCAAATTTCTGATTCGTGTTCTTGAAAAAAGAACATTTAATTCTTCCTGAATTTGTGGACCAAATAGGCCTTGTTCATTTTCTTTTTCTGCCACCCATAATTTCATTCTTTTTTTCTTTTTTCCTAAGGCTATGAAAAATATTTATAACAGAGATTTTGATCAAAATAATTAACTGATTATTCATACCATGAGTATTACTGAAATTCCATATCTCTTCCGAACTGGCAACACCTGAATGTATAAAAATAGATTAAAAGGAATAATTGCTGAATTTAAAGCCAAACTGCTTGTTAAATCAACATAGCCTAGCAGTTATCTGAGCAAGCAGAGAGTGTGGAAACCATTTACCAGTTGCTAGGATGTCTCATTTGTAGCGTTGACCTTCAGCTATATCAAATCACTCCATGCTGTGAAGTAGTGGAGAGGAATAGCCCACCTACCTTCCCACTCTGCCCAATTCCAGGGGCTTGCTGAAGGCAGATGCAGTGCTCTTGCCTTTTACAGCGGTGTCAGGAAAGCCTGGATCGCAGGAAAATAAACTCACGTCCAGCCCACTCAACAAGATGGGCACAAAGGAGTGCCGATGAGTGGGCGTTTTATCTCCCTGCCTGCCTGCTTTAGGAACTTTTCCTTTCTTCGAGTGTTTCGCTATGTCTGCGGAGAAGAAGGTTTTTGTGAAAAAATATATGTTTAGATTAACAATGTAGCGACGCTATGACTCCAAGGTATATGGCAAAAAGCATCTTATACATGAAGCGACATGAACAAAGGGCTGCTATTTCTTTCAAAATAACGTGAAAAAGCCAGTGATTGCTATTATGATTGCCTCTTGTCTGATTGTTGAAGTGTTAAAGAAATAAAAAGGAAGAATTCTATGTTGTTTCTATGTTGTAGAACCACTGCGTAACACTGTCGTTCTACATTCCTAAAAATAAAATTATTCTTAATTTATTTTGTATTTTTAGTAGGTGGAGGATTGCTCTTATTAATGGTCATATAACACTTTTTATAATCACTCCCATTATTAATTTTTCCTAGACTTTGCAGTCTTATGTGCTAACAAATTAAAATATGCATCTCAGTGTACAGTATTTTATATATGTTGTAGAGTGTTTCAGTCAGAGTAAGATAACTTTAAAGGATATTAAGAGGAAAGTGCCATCCATTCTCTTTAAAATTAATTTGGGTAAAGCATTTTAGATTCACTTGTTTCATCTAAAAGATTTTGCACAAGACCGAAGTGTTACTGTTGAATATTCCAAATTCAACAGATAATTGTGAATAATTCCATGCGGAAAAAGATTTGACTTTTGATTATCAACCTTTTAGAGTGTTTCATCATTATAACCTACTGTTTCCTCAAAGACTAGCAACAGTATTCCTGCTTTTGTGATTCTCTGTTGACGTTCAGTTTTGTCAATATTGTTTACATTAATCATCTTTTAGTCATAATTTTAAATATAGTAGATAATATATTCACAATAAGACACAATCAGCTCCTACTAAATGCATGGAAAGACAGTTTTTAAATGCTCAGTTATACAAACTGAAAAGTGGGGATCCAGTACATTAATTCAGCTCATTACAAGCTGCTCTGATGTCCTAGATACAGATCTGGATATCTTAGATGTGCCTCTTTGTTAGATGTTTTGCAATCTAGAACCAAAGCAACAGAAGAATTTCAGATTCCAAAATCCAAGGCTCATACAGATATGATCCATATATTATGAAAATTTTTTCGTGATGATATGATGACAGTGAATTAGATTTTGAGATGAGATGTAGGAGAAGAGTTTTTACTGTAGCTCAGAAGCTCAATCTTTTACAGTTTTTTTTTGAAAATAAGGAATCAGCTTCCACCCACTTTATTTATATTAACTGCCACAATATCTGGAGACATTACGAAATTAATGGGGAATACTTAAGTTGGCCACAAGCTCAGTGACAGACTTCAGCTCCTTGTTAGTTCTGTGTGCCTGCCAAAAGTGAACCCCAAACAACCATGGTTTGATGCTTGTCTAAACGAATGTGTTTTCTGCCCACATTTAATGCCCACAACTAACACTAGTAGATAAATGTGGTAGGGGAGAATAAAAAAGAAAAATAATCCATCTAATAATTACAATGTGCCAATTTCCTTACAGTGTAAGTAATACATTCAATTTCTCAGCATTTAAATTTTGCTCTGTGGATAGCAAATGTGTTACAATCATATTCAGTTAAAGAATTCAGAAAATATTTATCATGGCTAATCTATAGGAACATAAGTATATGTGTCTGGAGGAGAGCTTCAGTCATGGACTGCATGTGTGAATATGCAGAGGAGATACTTTGCTAACAAATATGATGTCTTCAATCTCCCTTGTGAGGAGAGGCTGAAGGAGCTGGGTCTCTTTAGCTTGGAGAAGAGGAGGCTGAGGGGTGACCTCATTCATGGTTATAAATGTGTCAAGGGTGAGCGGCAGGAGGATGGAGCCAGGCTCTTTTCAGTGACGTCCCATGACAGGACAAGGGGCAATGGGTATAAGCTGGAACACAGGAGGTTGCACAAAAATATTAGGAAAAACTTTTTCACTGTGAGGGTGACAGAGCCCTGGCACAGGCTGCCCAGGGAGGTTGTGGAGTCTCCTTCTCTGGAGACATTCAAAACCGGCCTGGATGCGTTCCTGTGTGACCTACTGTAGGTGATCCTGCTCTGGCAGGGGGGCTGGACTAGATGATCTTTTGAGGTCCCTTCCAACCCCTGACATTCTGTGATTCTGTGATTCTGTGATTCAATTGCAATCCCATTACAGGAAACAGTTTCTGATGTCCAAATAAGGCATTTGAATTTTGAAGAACTTATGAGATGTTAATGTGTAATGAAAGCACCCTCTGAAACATTTGCCATGGAGTAATGTGCTCTTAAAATTCCAGTCAATTGTTCTGAAAGTCAAAAGCTTCTGTTGTCAGAACAAAACATATCATTATGCTGTTCTGCCTGCTGAAAAATTAACATAACTTCTCTTTATCACTGGACAGACTGGAAACAGTTCATAGAATCATAGAATTGTCAGGGTTCGAA
>NW_009720960.1:0-3039 GCF_000703405.1 Apaloderma vittatum
TTTGGTTACATATTGTAACCCAAGACAGTGGATTTTTAGTTTAAGACCTATTCAGAAATTCAGATTTAGACACATTTGGATCATACATACCAGAGCAAATAAAAATGTCTGCATTATGTATGTTGAGATTTAAGACTAGATCATACCTTTTGTGATAGAGCTATAGAATTTTTGTATGGTCACTATTAGCAGCCGTCATCATTAGCAGCCTTTTTTAACAGTTTTGAAGCTATATTTTTACTGTGTGCTCTTTCAGTGATCAGATTTTCTGCCTGTATTGAGAGCATTAGAATTTCAAGTCAGACTGCAGAGGCACCTGTACAGTCACTGGAATGAAACAGATATAGTAGAGCACTGATCATCTATTGTGGACAAATGAAATACACCAAAAGATATATGTCTTAAAAAGTCTGTTTCTTTCCATGGATTAAAAAGTATCATATAGCAACAGTTTATGTGTAGTGTAAAGTATTAGATTAAATAAGTTTTAACCTTAGCTTACAGATTTCAAATAACCTCATAAGGAGAGTTATATAATGAACTGGAGATGTGAAGCTTTTGGGACTGATATCTATTGGAATTTTAGGTGTACAAGCAAGTTCCTTCCAAAAGAATTGAGTGCTTAAGGTGCTTTTGGTGTCTACATAAACTGGGAAGGATTTTTCACCTTTATCGTCCAGATGATGGGACAGAGCACACCCTCAGCAAAGCTTGGAAGACTGGCTGATGTGCCATATAGGTGTACTGACATCCAGAAGGACCTCAACAGGCTGGAGAAGTGGATTGATGAAACCTTGTGAAGTTCAAATAGGAAAAGTGAAAAGTCCTGCATCTGTGTAGGAACAATCGTATGTCCCACTGCGTGTTTGGAATCAAAAGGCTGGAAATTAGTTTTGCAGAAAAGCTGGGGATCCTGGTGGATGACAAGCTGAACACAATCTAACAAAGTGTGCCCTTACAGCAAAGAATGCCAATGGCATCCTGGACTATACTAGGAGGATTGTTGCCAGCAGGCTGAGGGAGGTTGTCCATCTCCTCTACTCACCAGTGGTGGCCACACCTCCTGGAGCATCATGGCCAGCTCTGGGAAGAGTCCAGAGAATGGCCCCTGAGACAGGCATGAGACTGACACACCTCCCATATCAGGAAAAGTTGAGAAAGTTGGGATTTATTAGCATGGAAACAGCTCTTTTCAATGGTGCCCAGCATCAGCAGAAGAGGACACGGGTACAAACCAAAAGACAGAATGTTTTGTCTGAACATCAGGAAAAGCTTTTGGACTGTGGGAGTGACCAAGCACTTGAACAAGTGGCCCGAAGAGGTTGTGGATTCTCCCACTTTGGAGATATTCAGAAGCCATTTGGATGTAGTCTTGATGAACTAGCTCCAGGTGGCTCTGTATGAGCAGACAGTTGGATGAGATGTCCTCCAGAGATACTCCATAGCTGCAATCCTTCCACGATTCTATGCTTCAGGTCATTCTCTGATATATAGCAAAAGTATTTCATTTCTGTAGTATTAACACTGTTGTGGATATTATCAATAATCTGATTACAAATGTATATAAGCATCTATGATCCATTGGTTTTGATCTGTGATCAGAGGCAAACTGAAGTGCGTACTTCCATACTAACCTAGGTCTCCAAGACTTTTTCATCTCTAGTTCTTCTACAGTTTAGGAACAACTGTGTCTTGTTGGCCAAACTACGTGGAAGTACCCTTTACATTTTTATGTAAATGAACTGATATCACTTTTTCTTTTGCATTTGTTTATGTTTTATGGTATGTTATGTTACCTGAGTCTTGCATTTCTTGACAGTTCTACTATAGCTTAGTGATGAAGAATTTTTTTTATTGTTTTGTTGAGACCGTAAAAATATAATTTCTTACTCTTATTTTGCCTGTTTGATATGCATACATGTTTATGACTTGTCTGTAGTAGAGCAGTGAAAAGAGCTTCCACCAGAGAAAAATCCTATGGTTATAATGTCAAAGAAGAAGTATGATTGAGTTAAAAGACATATTTATACATGCAGGTGTTTAAAGTGAACTGGGGGGATTCTCAATCAATTTTATAATGAGATGCCCTTTATGGTCCAATTGATTACACCAGTTACAATTCAGATGTAGTTTAGCCAGAACTTGTGATATCTGGAATTGGAATCAGGGGAAAAAAAAGAAAGAATATAAAGGATACTTGCCATTTTCAGAGTTCTTTCATACATTTTGAAGACTAAAATCCAAAAATCAAGAAAACCCAAAGAACTCATTTTTCTTTGCTCCTAGCATACATGGTTGTACATCAATTTTTTTATGTAATCTGACTGTTTTGGTTTGGGGGAGTTTATTTTATCAAGAAGTTCCACTAATCAGACTGCACATCCCCTGTTTCCATCTTCCTAATGTGCTCTGTTTTACTCCAGAGAGGGGAGTTTAAAATACATTCTTATTTGATATTTTTCTTAAAGAAGGAACAAAAGGTTGTTGTAGTGTATAGAGCAAGGTCAGATTGTGGCATTTAATTCTCATTGGTTCCCTTTAACTTTTCATTTCTTTACAAGAATTTTTACTATTTACAATACAATGAAATACTATACCTCCTGACAAGATGAATGAAAAATCCTAGCAAATGAACTCAAGTCACATTTTCTTCTCCGTAACTTTCTGTAAATGAGATTGGAAACGAGGTAAAAGTTTTGCTAAGATAGTGGCACTTTAGATAATAGTCTTTTTCCTTGAGATCACTTTTTAGACTTTAATTTATAATCGACTTACTAAAAATTCTATTGATCATGAAGCAGTATGATTTAGGACTGTTTTTATGGTTATGACCTTAGAAATATTCAGATGGAATCATCAGATCTTAGAAAAGGCAGGTATGGAAAAATTTCCTAGCACATGCAAGCTTCTTACTGAGCATTTGTTTTTAATAAGTACTACTTTTTTTTTTTTTTTTGTCATATGGAACAGATGGTAGCTGTACTAAAGCACATAAAAAGTAATCAAGCGATTGGTGATAACCAGCATGGCTTCACTAGG
>NW_009720961.1:0-4141 GCF_000703405.1 Apaloderma vittatum
AGAAAGCATCCCTGACTTTTAAGAAATGGGATTAAAGTCACCGGAGCTGACTGCAGAGCTGGATGCCTACTCCCATTAACACAAAGAGATTTCATTAGGTTAATGTTACCACACAACAGGGATTTTTTCCCATTTTAAGTCTGGGTTTAACATTAAATAGCATTTTCTTTGTTAGCTAGAACTACGGACTGGAAAACCTAGCTAGATAAAATGAAAAAAAAAACAAACCTGTTCCAGCATGGAGATCCAACAACTTGTCCTGCTTTTTCACACACTCGCTAAGGAAGGCTGCAACGGCTGCCTGGTCACTGCCACCAGCTGGAGAGCAGGCGGGCACGTACCCCAAAAACACAAAGACCCACCGACGGCCTTACTGACAGCGGAGCTGCCCGGCGCTGCCCCACGCGGCAGGTACCTCCAGGTCCCCCTTGGTATTGCCTCAGTTCCACACCGCGCTGCCGTCACTCTCTGTAGCTTCACAAACATTTTGGCACCATGTGGAAGCGCCACGCTGAAGTCTTGCCTTCCCAAAGCCACGAAGCCGCCTCCTGCCCACCCTCCTTTCCCCACAGGCTCCTGCCAGACAGGAGCTTGGTTTTGCCATCTTTCTCCTGACTTTGTGAGCCCTCCCATCAAACCTCCCGTGCAACTCACCTCAGCAGGATCCCTTCGTATAACTCTTCGCTTCAGCCCTGCAGGTGTCTCTCAAACTCTTACTCTCTCGTCCCCATCCTCCCACCTCTTTACTTCATTTTTCCCCTGCAAACCTACCACTGACTGGCTAACGGGGTTAGTTCAGCCTTTGCAACAAGCTAAAGCAGCAGGTCTGTGTTGGTTCCTACATCTCACGAACTGTTTTTCAGGCACCTTGTCTTCTTGCCTTCCATTCAAACATTCCTGAGGAAGTATCCAAATCAGTCTCTAGAGAAGAGTTGCCTCATTTTTACAGTTTAGTCATCTTTTTTTTTAATTGAAGCCATAATTACTACAAATACAACAGCTCTATACATTCAACGTTGCCATTTGTCATCAGGAACAGCCACAAACGTATCGTTTGTGCTGCTTTCTTTTAATCCAGTCAACGCTCAACAATATTTTCAAAATACCCTTTTATCCTACATTCTGCTCGTCTCAGGTTTGAATCTGCCTGGTCACAAAAGCAGCAGAAGAGGAACTGATCTGCTGAAACAGATTTATTTTTCTTCTTGCAGAATGAGCCAAGTTTGGTGTGTTGGTCATGGCCCCGAGAGATCCAGGTTCTCTTTCCAGTCAACTACAACCTAAGGTGTATTTTTTTTGGTATAAGTTACATGAAAAACATTTGAGAAAATGTGCATTATCATAGCATCAGGGAGGACACGCTCTATGACCAAGGTGACAACATAGAATCACAGAACAATTCAGGTTGGAAAAGCCCCTTGGGATCATCGAGTCCAACCATTGACCCTACACTACAAGGTCACCCCTAAACCATCTCACCCAACACCAAATCCAAGCGACACTTGAACACACCCAGGGATGGCGACTCAACCCCCTCCCTAGGCAGTCTGTGCCAGGGTCTGACCACTCTTTCTGTGAAGAATTTCTTCCTAATGTCCAGCCTACTTCCTCATGTCCAGCCTAAACCTGCCCTGTTGCAACTTGCAACCATTCCCCTGGTTCTGTCCCTAATTCCCTGTGAGAAGAGACCAGCACCAACCTCTCTACAACGTCCTGTCAAGTAACTGTAGAGCATGATGAGATCCCCCCTCAGCCTCCTCTTCGTCAAACTGAACAGACCCAGCTCCCTCAATCCAGTAGGGACGCACTGACTGAAAGCGTAACTAACGCATTCCCCGTCTCCGATTCCACGCGCCCGCTTGTCACCTCGGGGAAGCTGCCGCCGCGCTCGCTGCCGCCCGGCTTCACGGCCGAGCTCAGCACTTTCCAGCGTCTTCAAGTCCAGTAGCCAGGGTTGTAAATTCATGAGATAACTCTGGCAAGTAATCGGATGCCTGGCGAGGCAGAGAGGTTATCTAATTAGCCCTCATCCCTGAACGCTCTCCGGTTGCCTAAAAGGTCAAAAAAGTAGGTTAATATGCCTTTCGCTTGTGTCCAGCAAGACGGAGCTTGCTGGCTACACTGCAAAGCTTACAAGACGGTTTCATCCAAGAGATTCGGTGCTAAGGATTCCAGGTTTTATCCTGGGAAGCTAACAGGTTACACATACATGTAAGGCCATAAGAATATCGCATCTTCACCTAACAAGACATTCATGCTCCCCAGAATTCCTCCCCTTGCCATAATTCCCACACTTGCCTACTCTTCCAGGCTTTTCCTTGCCACTTCTGACCACGCCTGACCTACCTCCAAGCCAAAACTGCAGACAGACAGCACGCTACCTAACAATACCTCTAAGTTCTGCAAAACTTTTCACAAATTTAAGTAGTCGAGACACTTTCCGCAGGAGCAGCGCTTCATGTGACATGTACATGCCAGTTCCGAGCCATGTCAGATCTCCCCGTCAACACGAAGTTAATACTCATTCCATTCGGCCAGTTTTCACCTCACCAAGCTCTGAAACCCCTCTGCCTGTAGCCCTGGCCCCGTGAAAGCCGTATTTGAGCACTGTCAACACTGAGCCAAGATCACGCCCGTTCTTCGTGTTACACCCCAGCCTCCTGACCCCTAAAAACCTGCACAGCGACAGGACTCGGTGGGTAAACACAGCCATTAACCGCTGCGGTCAGCATAACCCAGCTGATATTTTACCTCATTCCTCCATTTCACAGCTCTCTCCTCCTTTGAATTAACTCACCAAAAGACCCATCTCTTGTTTCTTGAGCCCATCTCAAATTGCAAGCGCAGGCTATGGGCCAGGCACCAATCGCCTCTGCTAGCAGCAAGCTTTTTTTAAATCCTGATATTTACCAAAGCAAAAATAACTGGGCAAGGCAGGTAACAGGGCATCACTTTCAGACTCAGCAGTTCGTTGAATGGAAAAGAGAGCACGTAGCACCTGAAGAAATGCAAACAAAACTCCCGCAGAGAATAAGGAGTATTTTATTTAGGGTGGCTTTGATTGGTGGCTTAAGGCAAGCACTAAGCTTACGTCTTCGAGGCAGTCTCAACCCTTTTTCCTTCCGCACAAAATCCTCTTACTTAAGTGCTGTTTTCAGTCTTGTCTAGCTGATGCTGCTAAAATCGTTAGATGCTGGGTTCTGCTTTCACCCAGGCTGGGAACCCTCCCAGTTTGCAACAAGGACATGATTGAAATTCCAAGTCAATGCACCAGGAAAGAACTCGGCTTCGCTTTCTGCAACAAAAAGACAAGCAGGACACCCTCTTCGTACTCAGGGCAACGGCATCAGCAAGGACACGCTCTGCGGCACGGCTGCAAATGCCGAGAAACGTCTCAGGGGTTTAACCTGAGAGTCCAGACTCCTGAGCCAACCTTACGCTGAAAAATAACAAGGGTTACACTGATGAAATATAAACTAATATGATTTCACTTGCATATAGCAGGAATAAAGTAGGTAATTAATATGAAAGGCAGCCGGGTAAGTTAAGTGGGTGCAAACACATTTTATAATTCTTCAGCCCAACTTGGAGGCGGTGGTAAGAGCACAAGCTCAAAGCACGCTGCATGTTTTCCGTCCGAACTCTAGAAGACAGGGCAAAAGAACAGCATCAGGTAGTATAAGAAAATTAATCTTACTGGTTGATGCTAAGGCTCAGGCCACCACTAAGAACCACAGCACGAGGTATTACCTAACACAACTAAGTAATTCTAAAGAGAAGTGCATTTTGGGCGTGAGTAACAAATACATCCTGGTTTCAGTTCCTCACTCCAAACTTTAATGCATCTAAAAACCCAGAAAAAGGACAGGATTGCCACCGCACGTGGCATTCCCCAGGCAGCACCTATGCTGGAAAATGACATTTTCACCAGAAAACAAGCAGAGCACCTGCCTCAAGTATGCTGCACTGTCTTCCTATAACAAGTTCTCTCCGCTCTACTACGAGAGAAATGTCTTTAAAACTTGCCAAAGCAGCATTTGCCCCCGTGCCCGATGAAGGAAGTTTCAAAATCAAACATCTTATCTACCAGCCAGCCAAGAGCTCAAACTTCCTAAGATAACTCCAGAAGCTCAACATGAGC
>NW_009720962.1:0-20000 GCF_000703405.1 Apaloderma vittatum
CTCTTCTCTTCTCTCCCCTTTTCTATCTCTCATTTCACAGAAACTCGTTTTTCCTAAGTTATCATTGCTGCACCAGTTACTCCATATCTTTTTTTTTAAATTTACCTTGACTTTTAACTGTAAGACTTCTGTGAGGCTTATTTGTCAGTTCTGCACAATCCTACGTGTCAGGCACTCTCTGATGTGTTCGTTGTTGTTGGAATCAAAGCCACAAGGCTCTTTCTATTCATTTTGAGCCTATCTAAAGGCTTAAATCACATCAGAATGTGCTTATCAAACATGTTAAGGGCAACGTCTTAACATCACCCTCCTTTAGAAAGACAAATGATTTATAAATATTTTCCACTTCACTTCATGTTAGATAAATTGATGTGCTAATGTGTACATCACCACTCTTTTTGCTAAAGTATACTTCACCACTCCTTGTGCTAAGTTTTCTCTAGCACTAAGTTCACACATGCCATTTGGAAATCTGGAAATGTGGACAGCATTAAATTTTATTACATTATTAATTTCTAATACAGTGTCAGAAAACGATATAAAAATAGAGAAAGAGCTACTCCATTTCACAGGTGTCTCTTCTAGAGGCCAATGGTGATGCTGGGGACAACGCTCAGTGTGCCATAGTGGTCTTTCTTTAAAAAATATATCCTGTGGCTTACAGCTCTTCCTATAATCATACTCATACAGCTGACCTTGTGAAATCATAGAATCACAGAATCATCGAGTGGCCTAAACTGGAAGGGACCACAGGGAAATAAAACTTACTTCATCGTATTTGCAAATGTTTCTCCATATTACCAGTATTTCTATTTCCCATGAGAATCAGAGTAACAGAGAATACAGAATTTTTTAGGAAAAAAAAAAATATATGATACCTTCTCTTGTTTATTCTGTCTGTCGTTGAAGTCAACATGATATTTTGATCAGAAACATGGAATATGCCCCAGTTTATATGTCGACACATTTGTTAGAGCCTTTACCAGATTCTCAGCGTCAAGGTCACGGGAGTCTCAGCACAAACCTATCTGCCAAAAGCCTCACTCTCCCATATCAACCAGGAATACCCAGGAATGGCCTGTCTGTTCTGCTCCAGCTCTCCCAGAAACATCCTTCAAAAACACACTCCAGTGCTAATCCATCCAGTGCAAGTGAGGGTTTTCAGCTCTGCTGTCCACAGTCAGATGAGGTGGAGCTCACTACCATTGCCACCACTTCCCAACAGGAGATCCTGCTGCTTTTTAGGATTTACACCTTTATTAGAGGCACAAAATGACCACTGCCAGCTCTGCTCTGCTGATACTGTTGGTTTTGTAAGATTTCACTCTATCGATTTTGAGAAAGCCAAAATGGTGTCCTCAGCTCATCCAGCAGTAATTCTGCTTCACTGCTGAGATCCAGGCTGAAGCATCCAAGCAAAGCCAACTTGCCAGTAGTCAGAATTGTCCTACCCAAAGCACACACCATGCAGTAGGGCTTGCAGTCTTTCAGCAACAGGGTGCTGATAACAACACGAGATCAATCGCACTTGTTGAAATATGACCTAAGTACCAAAAAAAAAGGCTTTGGAGAAAGTAACACTTGTTAAATATAGGTATAAAACTACAAGGAAAGTTCTCTGGAGTGGGTCTCAGGCTTTCTCCCAGTAGAGGGAGTTTCCTCCATCGTTTTCTCTACTCATGGTGTATAAATATGGGATTTAAAATTACAAGAAGAGAGAAGAGAAGCTCTGTCACCTCTTTTATTTCTGTATGTATTAGCTTCCTACACAGGGTGGGTCATTCTTCCAGACTAACTGAATGTGTTTGTCGGGAAACTGGTTTCACTATTTGGATGTTATTATGCAACGCTGTAAGATTGGTATCTGTAGCAAAAATACCACAGATCATTTCAAAGGGTACTCACACTATCGAATATACTATTTCGAGTTGCATGCTTTTTTCAACAACTCAGCAGAATTGGCAAGCATAGTTTCTTTAAAAAGGAGTCAAGAATAGATCTGTTTTTGTGGCAACTGTGGTTCTTGGTAAGGAGGAAAATGAGGGGAAATGATTCACAGGTTTTCTGATAAGTACAGAGTGTTTATAATGGTACCATGTCATAAAGTGAATGATCACAGTATTTAACACTACAAATATTTTCCCAGATTCTCTGGTGATTATCATAATGCTGCGCTCTCACATAGTGCTTTTCACAAATATACTTCACATAAGACAAAAAGATGCAGTTAGCAGGTGAGGAAAAGTAGCCACAGCATGAACAAAAGCCACAACTCATGCACAACACCCAGAAAGTCACCGACATGGGGAGACCCTAGGACCAGTGCAGAGCTCTCAGGCCTGGGCAGAACAGTCTGACTCCCACCCCATCCCACCCAATGAATGTGACCTAAAGATAGCTTCCAAGGAAGAACTACAGTGGAGGAATTCTGTTCTCTTGGTGGTAGACTTCGGTAGTCACAATACACCATCTTTTCCTCCCAATGAAAGAAAATCTCAGCAAAATTGCATACCTTCTGTAACTCCCAGCAAATCAGTCCTGCTCTGTGACACGTGTGTGAGTTCATCATTGAAAGAAAAGGGCATCAACACAGAGCCATAAACCCACAGGGACTGCTGGCCGCTATGTCAAGGCACACTTTTCTTCAGACTGATTCTGTCCTTGTGTAAAATGATCAGAATCGGGAAACCTCTCCAAACCTCTTCATAAGCTTAGAAACCACAGCATCACAGAAGTGTTTTCTTTCCAAGGTATTAATCAGTCAGCCTTAAAGAATTATAAAATAAACTGATTATTAATTGGTGCTGTGGTAAATTTTAGCGTAATGATAATCGCTTAATATTAAAAGCCAATGTGGTTCACATCGCTGTGTTTTGCAGTTATATTTTTTTTCCAAGAAAAAAATACTATGTCATCTTCTATTTTTATCAATTTCCTTTTGAAGTTTTTATTAACCTGGGTCACAAAGGTCTATCATAGAGTTCTCCCTAGCTGATAGTACAAAAGCATATTGAATGTGGTCTGACACAAATACCGAAGCTTGTTACAGTTAGAAGGCTCAGCTCTTTTAGCTGATAAAGCAAAACAGCAGTATTGCCTACAAGAGCTGAACCAGGCTTCTTTAATACACATATAACATGGCAGCACAGCATCCTACTACTTTTTTGACTTGTTCCCTAGTACTTTGTTCTCAGAAACCCTACACAAGCGTAGAGTGATAATCCAAGCCTGACATGCAAAATGTAAGCCCCTTCCGACTTTCCCACATCAGCTTTCCCTGCTGCATTTGATCAGACAGAAGTTGGCCTTGGAGTATTGGTGGCCTGTCTTTAATTTCTCCTAGCTAATTATGTTTTGCATATTGTAGGGTCAGTATAGTACAAAGACAAACACAAAAGAGAACTTACAAAGACACATCCCATACAAATCCTAGCTGTTACTCTGCTCAGGGTCTGGCAGTTTCAAAAAGGCACCAACAAGGGACTTTGGCTGCTTGAGGACGTGCCTGCGTTATTTGTGATCTGGTAGGTACTTGTCACTTCTCATGTTTTCCAAGCAAGGTCCAGGCCAGTCTAACCTTGGCAGTCGGTGCATAACTTGTCACTTATTTTGGTGGCACCACGTTTTGTATCACTTTTAATTTGGGTTTCTCTGGCTTTTTCCTCTTGACTGCCTCTGATTTCTTGATAATGCATCTCTTTCCTTGATGCATTTTCTTCCCTGCAGTTTCATTTCATGGCACTGTTTTGAAACAGATGCTCTGGCTACTTGCACAGTCAGTCCTGCCAGCTTCATGATTCTTCCTTGCTGTTTTTGACTGTAACCCTCAATTTACTAAGGCCTAATTGTAAGAGATAATGGGAAAAAAGACCAAGTAGACGAAACATGAAATGTAATGTAAGACTTCAGCATACATTTGCTACAGCATATTTGATTTTTTCAGTAATAAGGATTTCTGGTTCCATGCTTTTTATTTTGGATATAATGAAAACATATTGTTTCTGTAACTTAGTTGAAATAAAACGAGATATCTAGTAAGACAGAAGCACTAGGAAGAGAATTTGAAAATTGTATTTTGTTCCTCACCTGCCCCTTACTAAAGTGTTTTACTTAATTTGGTAATATCAGCATAGCTGTTTAAAGCTAGGTGAATAGATCTGTATTTAAAAACACAAAAAGATTGCTTGGTTTATGTATAAAAATTATATATAATGTCAATGTTATTTCCATGTGGACCCTATAGTTGGGATCTCTGAGCCTCCTGCTATTAATGAGATATCTCAGCATGCCATAGGTATCTAATTTTAGGCATTGAAAGTTGACATTTTCAATCTTAATGTTAATTTTTCATTCACATGAAAGTTTCCCATAAACACAACAGAAAACTAGGTAGTTATGTGTGGCAAATGTATATATGAAAAGTCCTTGGATTTCAGCATTTGTAACACAACTATTTCTTTGTAAGATGCCAGTATATTTGGATGTAAAATGAGATATGGTTTCCTAGAACTGTAGTGGATTCCTCCTTCTGTGAATTCCCTCTGTGTTTTAAGGAGAAGAAATTAGCTCTCTAGACAACATTTCAGTCAGTGATTTCCAGGAAAACAGATTGCTATGCCAAAGAACATCTTTGCTCAATGTCTTTGCACCAGCCATCGGAATTTATGGTCCCCAATGTTAAAGACAGGTCACTGCATGTAAGATCATTTATTGGTCATAAGGACATTGAGTAGCCATAAGGCCATTACACAGAGGCCACTGAGCATGCTTCTGTCAATTTACTATGAAGAAAGTGTACTTAACCTTGATGATTAGACATAATATTACTGAAATATACGAGATAAAGATAAACCCATGTATTAATTACCCTGGAATTACCTTTTATGACAAAATTTGTGCCAATACAGCAAAAGCAGAAGAATTAAAACGAGACAGACTTTCTTACTGATAACGTCAGGAAGAAGGCACAAAGTGGCTGTGTTGGTTTTAACCTGTTAAGGTCCAAAAAAAGGGATATGAATAATGTTAGGGGTGTTTGTTAAGACAAAATCATTGATGTGTTGAAATAAAACCATAGATGACACAAAATTCACGTATTATTCAGAGATGAACTTTTAAGCTTACAGTTTCTGATAGGAAAATTCTTGTGAAATAAGAAAATATGTATAATTGTAAAATATCATTTGTAACCCCTAGTGTGTCGAACTGTATATTTCATTAAGGTGGGTCAATTTTTCAACAAGTCTGGAGAGATTTAAGACCATAAGAGTTTTATACTGTAAGGTTATGTGTGCTTTAATAATTCAAGCATGATGGATAGTTAAGATACGTTGGATAGTTTTGACCTCAAACTAAGAAAATTGCTTTCTTTTTTTTTTTCCCCTGAGTTTTGGATTTCATTCAAAATGAAACTCATGGCAAAACTCCAGGGTCCTTCTTTATGTTTTCTTGACCTTGGGACTGTTGTGTTAATATGTCATGTGGCAGAGCAGTCTAAATGAGTTAACCTCTCCAGACACCTAGAGCATTTCTTGATGACAGCCAGTTGGGAGAAAGAACATTGCCACCCATCCATGCCAAAGTGAAACTAGAGGAGCCCTTTTTCACAGTGACCAATCCCTTGGGCAGGCTACATTGGATTTAGGAATGCCATATCTTTGCACAAAAAGTGACTCCAACGAATGGGAGAATCCAGGCTGAAAAAGACAAATCTGGATGCATGAAAAACAAATGAAAAGTTTACACAAAGACTTGGTGAGTGTAACTACAGTGTTTTGCTTAACTTCACTGTAAACCACATATTCCCCTGAGAAGGAACAGACTCAATAGTCTATTGGTGGGTGCAGATTGCAGAATCCACAGCTGCATCTGAGTCACCCCCAAACACCATGGCCTTACATTTCAGATGGGTTGGTCAGGGGTAGCTTTGCAAGCCAGACAGAGGAAGTGCAAGCAAGCCCGGATGGTGGTGAATGCTTTACTATGAACAGGTCACAGTTTGTCATGTTATTCATGCCATTGCAAATAATCACAAATTTAAATGGGCTATATTTTAGTCTGAAATCTCAAACAGTAGAAAATGTCAGGTTCGGTTATGTGTTCTCAGATTTGAGGTGTAATGGCCTTTTATACCCACGGACACGCTACTTTGATAGAGGCTGTAAAACACGTACAACATGAAATATGAAAAAAGAAAACGTAAATGTCACACAATTGTACTCTGCACTCTTGCTGAAATTTCAGCTTTTCTCAGAACAGTTACAATCAAACATCTAAAGTTTTCTTTGGAGTCTCACAAAGGGTTAAGGCAGCTTGTTTGGCATTAGATATTTGTATAATGAGCTTTTACTGAAGTAATTAAAATTTGTTTATAATTAATACAGATGAATTGGTTTCTGCACAATAATAGTTAGGAGATTAACAAAGGCCACATTTTGGCAACAGGACTACATTCTTTTCCAAGTGCTGTGGGACTTTATCCAATGAATGTCTGTCCAATCCGGCTGATTCTTCAGAGATGCCATATGGCACTGCTATGCATTACAATTTTTTTTCTAAAAGGCAGCCATATGACATAACTGATCTTCAAAACGTTGTCAGAAGGCATTACCTAGGTAGGCTGCGAGCTGCTTTCCAAAAACTTAGCAAGCACAGGGGCTATTAATTATGAGCAAAAGAAATGTGCACACACACGCTGGAAAGTTGGCACCCTTTCCTCTCTAGTCACAGCTGAGCATCTCTTAAACTGCTTGAGCTAGGAAAGTGAAGAGAGTTTTTTAACTTTACACATCTTCCTCTGAAACATTAATGCAGCAATTTCACAATCAAGTTATCTCAGAAGTGTCAGCACATCTGACCCCGGTGCCCATGAATATCTTATTTTACCAGCAGCATGTGTTCTTATACAATCTCCACTGCTTTCACAAGCACATTTGCTCAGATCAAAAGTTTGTTGCCTTTCCACACCCTCACATATGTCCTCTGAAGTCAAGATGGTCCAAACCATCCTTGAAGCTAGCTATATTATTTGTTTTATAGATATATTTGACTGTTACTTGTTATATCATTTGCTTTTATGGTAAAGGAACTAAAAGCCCCTGTGTGTCCTGTAGTTGGTCATTATGAATAACACCTGAAGACTTTGATTTTGCTCCTTCTTGCAACACATGAACTGCAGTATCACCATGGGTAGTTCACGTACTTTTCTATTATCTTTATTAGCAATAGGCATAGTCATGTTCATTCTCCTCTGTAAAAGCTCCCAAGTGCTTCAGCTCACACTGATAGTGATCTAGCAAAATGACTTTCCAAAAAAACTGCCATATGGACCTCTGTGGTCATTCTCAGGTCAGAAAATTTCTACAAAGCAAGGAATACGCTATGAGTTTGTCTGCACTGTTACCTTATTGTGCCACTTATTTTCAAATAGTTCTTCCAATCTGTTTTCCCATGCAGACAAGCTTTTTTGCTAAAGAGGAAGTAATTTTCCATGCCTTTACTTGGGGGTTAGAATAGCATATAAGTCTCTCTTATCCATCTGTGCAGTCCCCCTCTTCCTGATCATTAAGGCATTTGGACATGTCTGCAGTTAAATTTGCTGTGTACTTTTTCTGGTATTTCTTTAAAATGTGAAATGATCTGTAACAAATACTGACTGCTCTGAGTGGACACACTGTACCACTACTGTCCACACTGCCATATGACTTCTGCTTTGGATTGTGATATCTTGATAGAAATACTCTGAATTCCGTATGGATCCCGTAGCACTTTTCTCAGCTGATGTGTTGTAGTTCATCTTATTTTCCACTGTAGGAAACAAATAACAGATAGAAAAACTTGAAGTTAAATCAAATTATTATTGTAGTTTTTCTTCTTCAGGTATTATCTAGCCACACAGACTATTATGTTATTCTTCTGGTGATCAGCAAAAATAGGCTTCTGCAAGGACATAAAAAAGTTGTAGAAGGGATTGCAGAGCTTAGGCATGTTCTCAAAAAGTGGAAGCTAATGTTGAAACTCCCCCCCTTGAACTTATTTTGAGGTGGATTTATATTTTGCCCATCAGTCAATGGCAAAGGATTGCTGAGATTGCTGTTGCACATCTGGTGACAGAAGCACTGAGTGCTGAAATGTGTCCTTCTAACAGGTTCCTGGAGCAATGGATGTCTCTCACATGAGAACAATCTGCGTTCCTACAGCTAAAGGAAAGGTTGATTTTTCTCATAGCTCAGTAGGTAGATAGGGAGTTCAATGCTGGCAAAAGAACTTGTGACACTGGCATAAAGGATTTAGCAAGATGATGCTGGATCAAAGGACAGGATACCACACAGAAGGCTTTTAATATTATTTCATGTTTTGGCTTCCTATAATATTCAGTAGCAATGTATGTGATATCTTTGCTCTGCTTTTGCCCCTCACACTGCACTTGTGAATTCACAAATGGAAAGTGTTTCTTCTTCACGGTGTTTGAAAGACAGGGTCATGACTGCTTGGAGACCTAAACATATTGATAGGCACTGCTCTGAAATTCACTACATTTAATTTACTGGACATTTGCTGCAATGGGAAATGGAAATTTTGATCCTCCTGATCTATATGAGTGAGTATTGCTTTTCACTCAACCTTTGTGGAAGACACAGATTCCCTAGAGAAGATATTCCTGGTCACCTCAATGGGACAACAAAACTCGCTTCCCCTGAAGATCTGTAGGGGGAAATTGGTGGAAAAAGACTGACTTTCTACCTTCAATTTGCTAACCTGAGAGTAGGTGACTGCCTAAGTCAGCTACTACTTAGAAACCTGGAGTCAGGCATTTACCAGGTTTCTGGTTGGAAGCTGGTGACATCTGTGAGCAGTACGTGTTTTCGTGTTTTTCTCATGATTGCAGCACATTACAATAAGGTTTAATTGCTGTGAGACATGCACCTATTAATGCTTCTTAAGCAGTTTTTAGTGTGATGTAACATGAGCTTTTGAAGAGCGCATGTTTGGACTTTAATGTGGTGCGGTGAAAGCAGTGGGGTTCACAGAAAGGCTCATGAATAAGAGTAGAGTAGGTGAATATTTCTGTTGACCAATGAATATTCAATAAATAATGAATACACACATTTGTAACTTTATCAGCAGTTTAAAAAGTATCAAATACACACAATAGTTTGGGAAGTTATAAAGCATAAAAAGAAGTGTTTTGTTGTTAAAAACTTGCATATCTTGTCTGTATTGTGGCTACTGTCTGTCTTTTGATAGCATTAGGATTGAGGAGAATTTGCGATGTCTAGAACTTTCTTTATTATTTTGTGACACAATCTCCTGTCGTGGATTAGGGCTGGGCTGGCCTCTAACACGGACAGACGCTCTCTAACCCCCTCTTCCCCCCCCAAAATGAGAAGGAAAAGGGAATGAAGCAGAGAGACTTTTGGGTTAGAGAGGAAAACAGAACAAAACAAAACCCTAGAACACCTTTAATGAAACAATAATAGAAATAATAATGGAATGATAAAAGTAAAGAACTATATACAACTATAGATAACAGCCAGATATCAAACTCGACTCCCTCCCCCGATATCAATCCCCACTGATGCTGCAGAGCAGGAGGCACTGGGGACGCCCCAGGCTCCGCAGTGGCGGGGGCGGGGGACACCCTCGCCCCACTGCGACAGCAATCCCCAGGGATGCTGCAGAGCAGCCAGCACTGGAGCAGCCCCAGGCTCAGCAGCAGTGGGGAGCTGGATATGGGAGCTGGATTCGGGAACTCAGGATCCAGATCAAAAGCAGGAGGTCAGATGGAGTCCTCCCTGGACACCGGCCATTGCAGAAAAGGGGCAAAACTCTCGTGATCACTCAATTTATACTAAATATGACGTATATGGGATAGAATACTCTCGTTGGTCACCTGTCCTGCCTTTCACTCCCCAGAGGTGCCACCTTTTACTTCCTTGTGACCCCCCTTTACTACCCGGCACCCCCAGCGTGGCACACAAGAGCCAGCAGTGGCCTTGGTCACTGTAGCAATAAACATCAGCAGAGCCTGTCTGCATCCCAGGCAGTAACTGTAAACATCAGGTGTTATCAGTGCTACCAGCACACACTGTCTGCAAAAACATGCTGCTAACTTCAGAAAATGCAGCCTTTTAGAAGACACTGAACTGAAAAGTAAAAATCACTAAATAGGACTGAGTTTTAGCTCAAACCCAAGACATCTCCTCACAAAGGGATTTCTTTAGGGCTGATGCAGTGAATGATGTGTTCAAAAACGCATATGCTTCAGGCACAAAAGCTTGAAGGGGATGTGCAGATAACAGCAGAGCCAGAGAGAGCCCACAGCTGCCATATTCTTGAGAACGTGTAATTGTCCAGCTCATCCGCTTTGCCTAGCAGAATGGACTGCTTTTCTGTGCTCTCTTTTGCTTCTTGTCCTGCTTCATGAGCCTTGGTTAAGTGTTTTTCTGAACCAGGATACATCATGGATTTCAAACTGGGAGTTGTTATAACACAAAAAAATATTGACTGTAACAGCTGTTTCATAAGTGTTGAAAGTTTACCATGAAAGCATAAATTAAGGCAGATTTATGAATATGTTATTTTTAACATCTCTTTGGTATAAAAACATATTTAGAATATATGCAGTAAAACTCCGTATGAAAAGTAGTTACTTGACATGTAGAAGACACACTCTCCAAAGTTTAAGAACTTGTTATTTTTCATAATACAAAAAGCAATTAGAATACATTATGAACTAATGTCAAACTATATCCTTGAGCTGAAGAGATGCTGATTTATAGAAATTTTAAATATATCTTGAACTGATGAACTTTTTCCATTTATACATTTGAAAGACATTTAAAACAACCAAGCCAAATCATTCTTAACTTCAAAAAAATCTTCTCTTTTTTTTTTTTCTGGTGCCAAGTTTCATCTTGGAGGGAACATTTATAGCTGATTTAAAACACCGTAAAAGAGGATTTATAATGGAAAGCTCTACCCTTACTACAACAGCATTAGTGGGTGCCAGCCTCTAACAAAAGTCCATACTCTGCCATGATGTACTGAAAGCAATGTGAATAGAATGCCATTATTTGAAGTGAGAGGAAATGAAATTCAATTCATCCACCTTAATAGAATAGTCTTATACTTAAGAGATAATGTCAGTAGTGTAGGAAATTGTCACAGGAAAATTAACTGCTGCTGCTACATGAACACCAGGGTGAGATTGAGGTACTTAAAATAAATTTGGGGCTAAGCTGGCCGTTCCTTTTGAAATGGGAAATCCTGATCCTGTGACAATGTTCTGCTATAAAGACATCTTGTTTACCCTGAGGTGCGGCAGAACCACAGGACTAGGGATGCTTCCTTTGGGGACAATGGTAGCTTGTAAGGTCCCCATCTCCCCCTCCAATTCCAGCTGTTTTCTCTGTCTCAAGCTGTGGTGTTCTCTGCTTTCTTGGCCATTGGCTGGTGGAGATCAGTGCCTCTGTCTGGGTTAAAAAGTGCCTCCATCACAAGTGTAGTGGGTTTTTTTGAGAGAAATAATTTTGTGTTGTCAATTTCCAGGTCTGGTTCCTTACACAGCTTCACAAACTACTATGTTGACACAACTGTTGAGGCAGCTCAGTGTGGGATGGTGAAACGAGACAAGCAGGGACACGAAAGCCTTCAGCCATTAGCACTGCCTCCAAAGCCAGCAGTGACAAAGTGACAGCCCCACTGACAGATGCAGACAGGATCACCTCGCCTGGCAGTGGCTGTTGTGGTAGTGATGCTTTCTGCAGTTGCTGACCTCCTGTTTCTGTCTGCACACGTGAGTACTCTGAAAGGCAGTGCTGGAAGAAGTCCAAGACATGTTCCCTCTGCTCCTCTTTGTACAAGAGCCGAGCGCTGAAGCCAGGTGCAAAACTTTTCAGCCAGGTGTTGAATTCTGTCTTGGGATGTTTAATCAAAGTCTAAATAGCAACTGGGATTTGGGGGCGTACGAGCGGTGTCGGTGTGATTTCAGTTCTGCCACTGGTTGCCACTGTGCCTTCCCGGCAGAGGATGGAGGAAGACGCTCCGGGCACTGATCCACACCGTGGAGGGGGCAGAGTTTTTCCGTTCAGGCTTTCCCTGCATTTACCCCACTGCTCTGCTCATCGCAACAGTGTTTTAAGCTTTATGGATACTCGCCAAAGCAGGGAACAAAGCCCTTTCACCTTGGTACTTTATGTATTTCATGTACTATTTGTAAGCCCCTGGGTTGTTTCTGATGGTGTGTTCTCTCATTATTCAACCCCTTTTTGCATTACTACATTCATTAACACAGGACTGATTCTTTCCCAGGGCATGGAATGGTGAATAATTCCACTGAAATGAATGAGTCTCAACATGTGTAAGAGTGGCAAAATTCAGCCAATTACTATTAACCTGAGTGAAGCCAATTTTTATACCATAGATTCCATTTATTTTAAGGCCAGAAAGGACTATCATGATAATCTAATCTAGTTTCTTGCATTACACAGGCCACAGAATTTCACTAAATTGTTGCTGCATATAGTTCAATAACTTGTAATTGAGCCAGACTACATTATTTCTCTTAAGATATGCAGACTAGGTTCCAGTGGTGGAGACTTACCACATACCGGAGAGATTTTATTATATTCAGTTAAACTCAAGGAAAATTAAACTCCAGCAAAATGATAATTACTAACATGACATATAGATATTCCTGAGACTGTTACCTTCAACATTCTGAGCTCTAACAAAAATGACTTCTTTCTGTAATAATAAAAAATTTGAGCACGAATGACAGATATTATGGGAAAAACTTTATTAGCTTATACTAAACTGACATTTGTTGAATATAAAATGCTCCAACATGTTTTCCCCTGCCATGTTGTTAAAAGCTAATTGAAAGTTTGTTTATGTTTGGCTACTAACGGAAAAAAAGTTTTATGTCTTGGTAACCCCAGCAATTTACAAACAACTGCAAATAACCTGTTGTTGTCTGTGATACCTGGCACTGCTCTCAAATATACCTTTCAGACAGCAGAGGTAGCAAAGTCTCATTTAAATCAATGACAACATGAAGCAGTGTATTGGAGTTTGTGTTTCTACAGAGTGTTTCTGGGTGCACTTGCAAGAACAAAACCCTAAACTCCTCCAAATCAGATTTGTTTGAGAAGTGAGCGTGCCGGGGCAGAGAGGACAAGGTCTTGCTTCCCACAGAGTACAAGGATGCAGGTTTTGGAGAGCTGGGCTGCTGCCTTCCAGTTTCCCCTTTCCAGAGATCTTTTCCTATAAAGCTTTTATAAAAGGGTTTGCAAAAGCCTTCCCTCATTCCCTCCACGGAAGTTACTCAGAAGCTACTAGACCTGGAGTATCCACTCTGGGCTACAACGACATATTTCTTCTAGGATGTTGTTCTAGTAAGTAAAATAATAAGAATGAGACAAATTGACCCTGGTTCTCTTTTCCCCATGTATTGTTTTACATGAGCCTATTTCTGCTACCATGATCAAAAACTAGCATCAGTACAAAAAGAATTAAGCCTCAGATTTTAAGCAGCTGAGATTAAAACGTAAATTAAAAATATGCCAGCAAATAAAAAATATGACAGCAATAACATCACTGAATATGAGAGATTGATATTTAAATTTCCTGGCACACCCCCCTCAACACCCACACCCCCACAATTATTAATGCAGTGGCAGCATATGAGATAAAAGAGTGTTGAGTCACATAATTTTGGATAATACTACTTAATTTTAAGTTGTCTAGGCAATAAAATATGCCACATCTTTGTCAGTGTGCAGGCCATTCAAGGAAGTGGGTGCAGAGGTAATTCCCCTTCTGTGCAAGGAACATGTGAGCAGACTAGGACTCTGGCTGGGGGGGGAAAAAAAAAAAGTTATTGGAGAGAAATATGAGGCACATCTCCAAAATTTTGAGGGCTATATTGTGAGGGAGAGTAATCGGGGAATCACAGGAAACAGCAGGTTCAAAGCAGACAAATTAGTGTGGTCTTTCTTAAAATTTGTACCTAAATTGTAGAAATCCAGATCACAGAATGAATGTGAAAAGTTCACATGCATCCATGCATTAAAAAGTGGTCAAAAGGCAGACAACTTATGATAGAAAACCAGGTAAGGCTATTAAATTAAACTACTGTACCTGGATCTCAATGCCTTGGAGATACAGATTTCAGGAGGCTAGAACATATTCTAAGAATATATCACTACATTTGCAGTGTTTTGGTTTGGGGTTTGTGGGGTTTTTTTTCCCTCTTCAGGCAAACCTTTGTGCTTAGCTTATTCTCAGAGACTGACTACTGGGTAAGATGGACTTTTGGTCTGAACTGATAAAACTATTGTTATTTTCTTTATTCAGACCTGAATTGCTCCACTTGGTCTGAAATTATAAAGAACATAAAACTAGTAGCATTTAAATGCTCTGTCTCTTTAGATTGCACAGAGCTCACTATTACCGTTGATGCATTTTTTTGGGTGTGTGGTTCAATCTCAATCCAGCCTTTCAGAAACCCTATCAAAGTGAGAATTGTCATAAAAATATCACCATATGTAAAACAATTGGCCTCCAATCAGTTGTCAAAAGACTTGAAATTACTTTATCTGAGAAGCCTTTATCTGAGAAACCTCCTAGATATGTGATTCAGAGACAGGCAATTACTAGTCTAACAGGACAAGAACAGTTACAAAGTTAATTACCTGTGATTATCTTACAAAAGGTGGTGATTATATAGCTGAATGACAAAAGAAGAGTGTTCACGAAGACAAAAACACAAGGTACCATAAACTGATAAAAACAGGGCCACCCATTGTTAAATTAGAAATAGCCCACTTTAGTTTATGTTTCTGTTACAATAACACCTTCCCCATTCTGCTAAACCTCCTTGCTTTTTCTGAAAGGAAACACTAACCTCATGAAAGAGCTACCATTCTTCCCTTCCTTAAAGTACTTTAAAGTTTCACCGTGAATTTTAAGGGCTGTTAAAGCAACAACCGACACGGGGTACAGCGAGGAGAGAGGCAGGCGCTACCGTACAATCTCCTCCCCCAGCTTGTCTGCACATTCACCTTAATCTTCTTGACCTTATCATACTTACTTGACCCATCCTTTAGCCGGCTAAATAATGAAAATAATCAATTCCGTGAGTCCTAGCTGCTGAGCAGCAATTCTGAATTCCCTTCGCAGTCCTAGCCCTGCAACATGCGTGGTGCCAGCAGTGGGAATATGAATGCGGCAAAGTTTCTGAAGAATTTGCTTGCCTCAAAAAACCCCCAGTGATCACGAACCACACTCATGGGAGTAGGTTCCTTGATAAAATCTAGTCTATGGGAAATCTGGTCTTATGTGAGCCCACTCTTTCTTAGACAAAACTCCATTGAAGTTTCACAAACATTTTGCCTTCTGTGAGATTTTTGCTTCAGTCCAGGAATAGTTTTTCTTCTTATCTCAACATTTAGTTAGCATTTTGGTAATCAGAGGTTCATGTGGTGGAGGTGTTATCCGATTGCCTAATGGGAAAAAAAAAATCATAAACATTTAGATGAGTCAGAATGTGCACACGCTGTGTTAGTACTCCTTTGGGTTTCCTTAACACTTGTGTGAACAAAGGTTTTATTATACAAATATTAATAGGATTCCAGATTCATGTCTGTAATTTGATGGTCTTCAATGTGTCATTGGGACTTCTCAGAAAGACACCCATGATGTAACTAGGAAGAGCACTGGAGGCTGTGTTCCTCCCATTCAAGTACAAACACTTTCATTAATGCATTTAAATGTGACCAACATGTAAAAGTGGCTCTCTTGTACCAGAGATCTGAAAATATTCCAACCAATCTGGGCACAGGGAATTATATAAGGCAATATAATTAGGCCATACCATTCAAGGCAGGACTGCATTAAGCGCACTGGCTGCAGCCACATTTGAAAGCCTGTGATAGGAAAAAATAATTTAAAATACAACTCCAGCTCGAAAATAAGTCTCAGAGCTTTAGAGTTTTCTTTCAATGTGAGTAACTACTCAGGATGGGGATAAATGAAGGATCCTCCTGCTTCTGGCCCAGTTTCCACAGCACAGACAGATCTCTCTTGAAGGTGGTGGCTGCATTACCCCAGAGTGAAGACAGTGAACTACAAAGCTCCCAACCCTATATGCAAATACTCTATGATAGTTTTTCCAGTGTGCCTGCTCGCCCCTCTCTGCCACGCTCCTGTGCTTGATACATCGGCAGATGACGAGCTAAACAAATTCTTAGGAAAACTGAATGTTACTAACTGAATGGCAGCTTCTGACTCAGCACCTCTTGAAAGGCAGCACTTGGGAGATGGGATGTGCCCAATGTGTGGGGAAGGAATCATCACTCTGCTCCTCCGCTCTTCAACTGAGCACCACGGCTGGCCTCTGCCCGGCGTACCACCTTCCCTGCTGGAAACTGAAGGGACGCAATGGGGATCTTCATGAGCGAGCCAGGGAAACAACCAGGCTGAGCCAATGCTGACGCCAGCCCTGCTGCACTGTTCCCCTGCTGATTTCAGTGGGTGTTGGATATGTGCGTCTTTGAAGGGCAAATTTACCTCCAGCTTAATAAGCATGATAACTCATAGATTTGCTGGGAGCAGGAGCAGAAGCCCTCCTGCATCTGTTAGCACATTATTAGCACAGCTTGTTATGGGGCCTCACGTGATGCAGCCCTGGTCGCAGGACGCAATTATGGATGAATTCCTGCTCTGCCTCCCCCACTGACTCAGCAGCACAGCTGGAGCCAGCCATAGTCACATTGCAGGAGGTGAAAGGTACTCTGAATTATAGATTGCCTTTGACCTTTCTTGGTTTAAATTAAGGATAACATCCGGGAAAGTGCCTCCAGCCAGGACAATGCTTAAACATATGCTTAACTTCCAGTGGGGGCTGGTGCTCATCAATGGAGATGAAACGCTTGCTCACAGTACAGTGTGTGTGGAGATGCTACCCCAATGATGATTAAATACCTTTCTGAAGAGGAGCGTAAATGGCATTTTCCTATAAAAATAGTAACAAGCATAGCTCTTGAAATCCAGAAACACCCTCGAACCTATGGAAATATTCACTTAATATTCAGAGCAGATGTTGAATTTCAGCCATAGCTTATAAATACATTAAAGGGGAGTACTATGACAATTACACATCTTCTAAAAGATAAAAGAAATAAAGACTGTTAACAAAAAAAATCAAAACTCGATGTGAGTATACCATCACACAGGGTTATCTATCTGAACAGATAAACTCCCTTACAAACCTACTAAGAAGGAATTAAGGTCAACCTGGCGTCTTTTCATCAGAGTGTTTTCTATGATAACTTTGTAAGTGCTCTTAATATATAACAAATAATCTCAGGGCAAAGATCTGTTTGAAGGAGATATGATTGATGACCTATCATCCCTAATTCACTGTTTATACTCGTAGTGAGCCTATTGGGAAAATACCTCATTCATCAGGGTATTAGTGAATTCAACCAACGTATGGCACCTTCATTTTAACAAACTAAAGGAGAAAAGCTAAATAGGGGAAAATTGACAACCATCTCTGATTCTATGATAATGCAATTAGGCTGCTCCTCTCCAGAGCTCTTGCTAATTCACAAAACAGCTTCAGTCGGCAGGTCATAAATATATGATCATTTTTCACACTTTGAAAAGTAATGATGCCTTGACATGAATCAATAAATCTTGGTGAAGTCATTTATACATTTGTGCTGTGCATACAAATCAGTTTGAAAACAATTGTATATTAATTTTGACTTTTATATAGTCTCTGTTTCAAAAAAAAATACCCTTACTTTTGCAGAGGCTTCTGTGTTCCTTGTGTACCCCAAACTCAAAAACTGAAATCACTTCCCATTTTGAGGACCCAGCAATCTTAGACCAGACCTTATGGCTCTTAATATCTTTTCTGTCTGATGGAGACATAAAAGGGAGCAAGGGTGAGAGAGAAATGAGAGAAAATAGCTTTTCCTCTTTTTTCGTACTGGCTTGTCTTTGGACTTCCTTCCGAAAATATGTTTGGGCTTTCCCAGTAAATATTGACATTCCTGTTGTTAATTTATGCAAGTTCCCACTCTGTACCTTCAGTCCTTTTGCCCTAAGGACAAGTGTTAGGCTTGCCATGATGCACTCTAATGTTGCTATGAGGAAGAAAAAGGGAGAAAGAGTGCAAGAAGAAAGGTTATCAGAGCATCAAAACTTGCCCTTTGGTCTTAGGAGATAAGCAAGCAGAGCAGAACAACACCTAATGGCTGCACAACAACTGAACCTTGCCATGGGTCTCATTTAGTAGAAATTTTACATCTTGATGACCTTTTTAATGCAAAGTTTGTCTTCCTATAGGTTTCTGACACACTTCGGGTTTAAGGTAAATACAATAAAACCCTGAATAAGTGTGTTTGCTGATATGAACAATGCACATCACTGTTCCGTGGCATATGAGAGTTATCTCCTTCTGCCTCCTAAGTTTCATGGTTAATAACTGAATGAAAGCCAAATACGTTCCTTATGTTGTGAGTATGATAGAATTTTACCTGAGACAGACCTACGCAAAGATAACCAATAAAACTGAAATGCTAGCCACCGATTCAGTGGTAAAACTGCTTTGTACAACTTAGCAAAACATAAATCACATTGTACAATCTCTCTGTACATCCAGGAGCATAAAAATTCACAAATAAATACTACAGTACACAAAGGAATGATTGTGAATGATCCACAGTAAATGTAAAGATGTGCAGGCTGATAAGTACCTCAGGTAGCTGTTGATGTTTGCCTTGTTATTAAAATATCTGCATGTTGCCAATTTGCAGCAGTTATCCTGCATGGAATAGAAGGTTTTACTTTTTATACCTGAGATACTTGACAATTTTACAGCATACAAGGAGAAATGACACCAAATCACAAGTGTACCTGCTGTGCTGTCATTTTCATTAGGATATCTCTTTTGTTTAGTTTATTCACTGCTGCTTGTTCTTTAAGAAACTGATTTTCTAATGGGGATGGACAAAAACCCATGTGCATCAAGGAGCTGAGAAGAAAAATACGTTTTTAAGTTGAGAACAAAACCAAAATGGCACACAACTCCAGTTAAGTCATTTTGAATTGCTGATTAAAATAAATATTGTACTGAAAATTGTTTTTGTAGTCTCTGTGTATTCTGCCCTTTCTCCATTATTTGATCTCTATTACGATAAGTAGCCAGCTTGTGATACACTGTGCAACTAAGCCAAATGCATACAGTACACAGCTGAAAATTTAACAATGCATTAAAGTGCAAGCTCCCATGTTTATGTAATTTTCATTTTACAGACTTAAATAATGAAGTAATAATATTTTAAACAAAGACAGGATATATTCTTTAATAGACATTAAATACCACATTATGAAATGGTAATTCAGTAGTAATTTTAAACAGTGTTAGTTTTCAATCACATATTCTATAATACATATTTTAATAAAATACTGAGGACTGGATCTCAAGCTGACAGCAATTAATCTAGCTTTGCTTAAGTTAGAGGGAATTCATCACGTGCTCTAAGTGTACATAATTTTGTGAATCAGTGCCAGGTGAGAATCTAGTCCATCGTGTCTCTTCCTGACTCTCAGCGCCACGATTTTTGGATTTCAAGGGAGCAAGAAAAAGTGCCTCAATAATTGTGTCACTGGCCTACTAACCAGAATCATCTGTAACAGACCCCCCCAGCACCTATAAGTGCTTCGTCTTCTGTCAACTTACCATGGTTTCCAGCCCTGCTGAAGGTGTGGTATGCATTTTGTGAAGGTTCTTACAAGGAAAATATTTGGATTAATGATATAATTTAGTGGCAATTTAGTGACAGTAGGTCTCAGTAGAGTGACAATGGGATTGAAAAAGTAAACCTGTGGGATATACTTGATTGTGGCTGTTGGGCCAGCAGCAGGGAAGCTGCAGGGGTCACACTGATTGACATTGTCACTTTCCCCATTCATCAAGCAAGGCC
>NW_009720963.1:0-21177 GCF_000703405.1 Apaloderma vittatum
CACGGCGCGGGGAAGGGCGGCGGGAGCCGTGAGGTGGTGGTGAAGCATCTGCAAGATGGCAGGCGAGGGCCTACGTCGTCAGATTGTCGCCTGCTGGCCGCCCCCCAAGGGTTCTCTGGGGACAGCGGAACACCGGAGCCGTTGTGCCCAACAGCCTCTCTGTGTGTGACCCCCCCCTCCCCGATACCGCCGGGTTGTGCTGGTGTGTGGCACCGGAGGATCGCTCGGTTGAAGTAGCATGGTGGTGTAATAGTTGCCTGTTTTCAGATGCTTTCTATAAAACGCACATTTCCCCTTCAGCAAACTGCTCATAGTCAAGTTCGAAGGGAGAAAAAGGGATTTCAGCTGCCAGCATCTTGCCCTCTAAAGGTGCATTTACTGTAACTGCAGTGTCTGACCACTCTGCTTAAAACAGCAACCACGTTCATCACAGGGCCCAGAGTCCTTTTAGAAAGAAGTCATTAAAGTGTTTAAAATTAAGCGTTTTGGTACAGGATTTCGAAGGTAAACTCTGATTTGCTGATTGTTCTCTTAGCCTGGATTTTGCATGATAAAGAGGAACCATGAACAAGTTATATCTTCAAAAAAATCTGTACTGGAATGGTGGGCAACAGGGCTTGACCTATCCTTACCATTTAACACAGATCTTCAGGGATCTCACATTTTTGAGATAGGCTCTTTGGATCACAAAAAAAAGGTATCAGATAGGGAACTTTAGGGGAAAAGAATCCTCTCAGCTATTAATTTTTTTAGTCCTAAACCGAGATGTTGCCCTCACTCTGTTAGACTTTTCGATCAGCAGTGTAAGAAAACACTGTTAACAGTGGAGTTTGAAACGTTGAAGTTCAGTGTATATTTTTAAAACTCGTGAAAAAAAGCTCTTCTGGCTGATAGAGCCTGTTGAGATTTCTAGAAGGCTTTCAGCAAAGAATGTCAAAGAAACTAAGCAATAATGGCGTAAGAGCAAATGTGGCTTGGAGTTAATAACTGGTTAAAGATGGAGAACAGGGGATGTGCAGTACTTGTAGGACGGAGGTTACAGGTGTGCTGCTGTAGCGATCGCTGCTTCCACATGCTCAAGTTACAAGTGACTTGGAAAAGGAGCCAGGGACTCAAGTAACAGCCTTCTTATGATACCAAGCTAGTCAGGGACGTAAGGACAAAAGTCCACTGGAAGATCTGCAGAAGGACCTTATGAGACTGAATAACTAGGCAGTAAAATGGAGCGTGGTGCTAACAACGCTAAGGTCGCGGGTTCGAATCCCATTCAGTCCCCATGTGTTGCCTGATCTAGTCAAGACGTGGTGTCCCTGGCGACAGGGAGGCTGGATTAAAATGATCTCTAAGGTCCCTTCCAGCTTAGGCCATTCTATGATTACATTTTGGACGGAAAAAAGCAATCACAGAATCACAGAGTGTTAGGGGTTGGAAGGGACCTTGAAAGATCATCTAGTCCAACCCCCCAGTGCACAATAGGGCAGAACTTCCTAACTTTAAATGTAAAATTATGACCTCCAAGCTGGCTAGTTCTGTGCAGGAGCAGAATCTTAGAATTACATTTCTGTGGGAAAAATAAAAAAAAAAAAAAACCACAACAGGAAAGGAACAGAGAAGGAAGCATCTTTATGCTGCTGTGTAAATTGATGATTTTACCACATCATGAAAACTGTCGTTCCAAGTTTCCTGTGCTCAGGAAAAACAGAATAGTGGAAAAGGTTCAATGAAAGGTACTTTACTCCACTTTCATGAAAGAAACAACTAACTAAGCATCTATCTGAAAAAGATATGACTATGGAACAAAGGGCTAAAAATCATGAGCACACAATCTAACTTGAACTGTTATAGGCAAGAATTGGGTCTGTGGGTCTCACGAAAGCCACCAGGGTCAATTTGTACTTACTTGTGTCAGATCCTAGGCAGAGATGATTGCATAGTGTTAAGAAAATTCAGTTCCCTATTATATCAATCAATCTTCATAATTGCATTATTGTTAATTGCATATATAATTGTTAATTGCATTAACTTTGCTAATATATATTAGTTCACATTATACCCTGCAATGAGGTACTGGAATTTTACTGGAGACTTTGGTGTTGTTCATGATCAACTAAAACAAACTAGGGGAGAGCTCAGCCATGGAAATAAGGTCTTTGCTTCTTGGAAGCACAGAGCTGTCCACGAATGATAAAGAGTACTTATGGACAACCCAGATAAACCCATCATCTGAGTCCTTCTAATATGTCTTTGAAGACCTCCCAGCGTCAACTGATATCACAGATAAATAATTCTACAGGACAGACTCCAGGGATGTCTGGATCAATAGACAAACAGCAAGAGTGCTGCAGAAATACAGGTGCTTTGCAAAGTTTTACTATGATTAGTCATCGGTAGTGTGGGTCTTAGTAATCAGTCAAATCTTGTTGCACCTGGATGGTTGAAGGATGCAAGAACCCGGTGTAAAACCACAGTCAGAGTGACCTAGTTTGGCTGGGGGACCTCAAGTGCATGAACAAATATTTACCCTTGTAATTTTATACTTTGTTTCCTGGCCTCTCTCCCTTTGTCATGGGCCAGTTGCAGATTTTCATTACAGTGAGCTACACTTAGCAGATCGGTTTCTTCAAAACCAGAAAAAATCGAAACATTCCTAAAATAAAAGATTATCTTCTCTGTAACACAAGTAATAGTTCAAGAAATAGCTTGCTAGTCAAAATGGGGTCTTTTTCAGCTCATCTATCTATATCTGAAACAGTCCAGAGTGCAGTAAATATACTTCATATCGGTAAAATGGAGTCAGTTATCTGATAAACAACACTGATTAAGCACTTTTACCACTCTTTGATAGGGCACTCCTGCTCTGAAGTTAGAGGGGCAAATGCCTGTAAGAAGTGCAAATATTTCATTCGGCATTTAAATAGGGCCAGACTAAACAATGCCATCCAGAAGAGGCCTTGTTACAGAAAGCTTAAGAGTCAGTTTACACCTTCCTGCAGCTAAATAAACTTGGTCCCTTCTCTGCATTTTCTTTCCTTGTGTTCAGAGCTGCTCCATTTCCTTTCCCTGTCCTATGAATGCTTTCTTCGCAGAGATGAGTCAGACGTGATAAGATCAGACCGTAGCTCCTCTTTCTTCCCTGCTCTCCAGCGCTGAACCTACTTAGACTACCAGAGAGGGAGCAATTCGGCCGCAATTACCACTTTATCACTCGCCCTCCGTTTGCCAATTCCTAGTCTTTGAATCGCCAGCTCTTATGAGGTCTTTTGTTCCTTCTCGACTTCTGTCGACCTCAGTGCTGGTTACACTTGTGAGCATCCCTGCTGAGGACCCTAAAGGGAGGGGTCATCGCTTAGTGACAGAAGGGGTTGTTACTTAAGCAGGAGACGCTGGTGGCGGTGCTACTAATTGGCAGATAGAAGCACTATTGCCGTCGTCATGAGACTAGACACTCGGATTCTAGGAATTTGCCACCACTCCTCTGCTGTTGCTGGTTGCCCTGCTGTCAGCCTGCATTTCTTTCCACCTTATAACAAGATTTTCTGACGTGAAATGCTGACCGTGGCTTGCAGAGCCATGAGAGCCACAGGTAGATAATTGCTGCCAGTAGACTTTCAGCTTTGACTACAAAACTATGAAACAGCTATGGCTGGAGAAGGCTCAGGAGGAAAGAGAATAAAGAGCGATTAAATGGACCACAAGATTAATCAGGTGCTCTAGGAGCCTATTTTGCTTTGTGTCTTACTAAACTCAGAAGCCCTTCTGAAAAAGAAGAAAAAAAAAAAAAGAAAAAAAACCAGCAAGCATTGAATTGAAAAATCTGAGAAAACCAGCAGCGATAACCGAAACTGAAAATGAAAAAGGCTCTTTTTAGAGACATACAGAATTCCTCTCTGAGCCATTGCAGTACCCTCACATAACCCTCAGCTTCTCCTGTCCCCTTTAAGGACACTACCGTAACTATAGTCAGGTGGATATGGTTCTTCACTATAGGCTGCAATAATACAATAACACAGTCTCTGATGAGCTCTGGGAACAGATAAGAAGGAGCTTCTTTTCGGTATGTGTTCCGTGAGTGCACTTTGTAGAGGTGAATTTTGTTAGGTGGAACATTTTGGCTTCCAGGGTGAAAATATGCTACTTTTTAAGCATTGAGGGCACTTAGAAAGGAAAAATGCAATCTTTGTTTTCCAAAATGTGCGAGCACAAACTCTGTGCAATGAGAAAACTCAAAATTTAAAATAACAGCAAAAGATGTTTCAGTTCTGAACGTTTCCCAGCCCTCATAATGCAGCCCCTCATAATGAGATTGAAGGAACTAGCTTAGTTGTTGCTTTGTATTTCTGCAGCTGATATTAATGCTATATCGTATATTCCCACTTCAACTGGCTAAGCAAGTGCATACATTATATCCTGCATTCTAGAGGTTTCTTTAGAGACAGGTTGCTGCTAATTACCAGAGTGCTCCCTCCTGTTATTTCTTTTTTATTATTCGAGGGAATTAGGGCTATTAAGAAGTGTCAAGAGGGTAATTTTACATTATTTTGTTAATTTCTGCATCTATATTTTTAAAAGCATTACGTGGCTAGAGGGTGCTCAGATTTTGCTCTACCAAGAGTGCAACTACTGGTTATCTATTGCTCTCTAGTGGCCAGTCTGTAACCCTGCGGCTGTACTCTTAAGAAGATTGCCTTCCTGGTTACCAGACTGTCTTCTTGTAGCATTGTAAACTGGGCTGCAAACATTCACCTTCGGTTCAAGGAAATCTACTCTTCAAGCCTTGGGAAAGAAAAAATATACAAATATCTTGCATTTTTCTATCTTCTCTTGCCCCAACATTTCTGCTATTTCCACCCATGTCCACTGACAAATAGTGTCAGTGACCTGTGCTGTGACTCGTGACTGTGACTCATTCACAGGCAGTATCTTTCTTCCACCCCAAAACATACACTTGGCAAAGCCTCACCTGAGCTACCTCCTGAGCTACGTGGCAGTGCCTCATTCTGCCTTTTGCCAAGCAAAACATGCTTTGATGGGCTAGTAGCAAACAAAGCAGAACAGCTACCAGTTGGATTAATTTAATTGTCACTCCTCCAGCAAACGACCAGCTTTTACAGTCTTACAGGGAGACAGGTCACATGTAGACCTCATTTATCAAATCATTTAATCTGGGAAACAGCTTTCAGCATGAATGTGAACATTGTGAGCTGTGTGATCACGTAGGTCTTGTTCCCCTGGAAAATCGAGTTAAGGCAAAGAAGTGAGAAGCCAGACAAGAGTATGGTCAGGGCAGAAGCTGGAACAAGTTTCTGAACTACCAGAGAGAGAAGCTTCTGCAGTGGCTTTTCGGCAGGCAGAGTGGGAGCAGTCATTAATTTGGGGATGTTGTGGACACTCGAGAAAGAGATTGAAGCTGAAGCAGAGCCCCTTCTAGCCCTGTTTGTGGCTGAACTGAGAGGAGCCGCTGGAGTAAGGACCAAGGGACACCCGGTGCCAGCCGGCACATCTCCAGTGGGAAGGAAGCCAGTGGGCAGTGGGGGGATCACAGTACACCCCACAGCTTCCTGAAGGAGAAAGGTGGAAACGTGGAGTGACTGAAAGCCAAAATTAAAAGTAGATCAACTAGTTTAAAAATACAGTTACAAGTGACCAGTTCTCTCTCTCCACTTATTTTTGTGGCTTGTAGCTATTCTTTAAAATCTTTTGTAGCTACCTAAGGATAGCATAACAGTTAAGCAACAAAATATATTCTTTATAATGGTGTATCCTGTAAACCAACATAGTAAGAGGAATCTGAAGTACAGTCTTGCATTTTACACAGAAATTAGAAAAACTGTGCTCAGCCAGATAGCATTAACATGTCTTAACGCTATTTTCAGTCTTTTCGCATGCAGTGTGCAGGTTCACTAAACCATCAGTTATACAGTGTATTTTAAGTGGGATAAATACTTTGCTAGATATTTATTTCCCGTCAAATTTATGCTTTACTACTGTATGGTGGTATAATCTGGTAAAAACAAACCTTGCATTAATTAGAGAATCTGTTCCAGCATCGCATGAACACCTAGGGCTGTGCTAGGAACCACTGCCATCAGCAGTGACCCCTCAGGCTTAATTCATCTGTTTCAGATTCTCTAGGACCATGTGAATACAAGGACAAATATCTGTCTGGAAGAAACAGGAGAAGCTTACCACACAGCGATGAGCGAACAGGTGGTGAAATCAATGTGGGTATTCTCTTACCTGTATTAGTGTGAGCTGCCCTGTGATAACAGACCTACACATCTTTTTCTTTAGAAATTAACTCTTTTGATACTTCTGTTAAAGAATAGGGACCTCATTCCCCTGACTCAGAATTTAAAAGGTGCCTTAGACTTCTTCATATAGAAAAGCTTTTTCAGTTAATTAGTCATTCTGTGAAACTTGTGTTTTATTATCTGTAAGGAAATTAAGGACAGGTGGAAGATCATCACTGTTTAATCTGTACATATTTAAACTTTGTTAAAGCTATAAAGTTCTTAAATTATATTCCTTTAGAGAATTCTACCTTGTGACTTTTTATAAAAGGATCCTAGTCGCGTATCAAAGAAAGTATTCAAGAGCAATTTAAATCCAGAAGACTGTTCAGTGTGTGCCTTTTTCTTTAGAAGAAATGAAGAAGGGCAAAAGAGGAGTTTGGGGCCACTTTTAGTTTTGTTTTTCTCCAATAGCTCAGAAATTCAAGTCATCATTATTGCGAGTGTTTAACTTTAGTATCTATGGGGTTTAATTCCTGAAGAAGTAGAGATGATGGCTTCATAGAAGGAAAAATTTTCAGTCACTCTCAAGGTTCAAGAGTTAGTAAAGAATATATTTCATACAAGCCTGAGAACTGCACTTTCTTCTGCTCAGCATCCCAAACCACTGGAGCTGCTTTGTCAGCACAGAGTTCTGAGAATGGCAAGAGACAGGGCTGTTCTTTATGAAAAATGAGTTCTTCAGTACAGCTCTGAGACATGGTGTGGTATCCAAACCACCTCATTCTGGGGCATCTTTTAATTTCTTACCTTAGAAAGGGATGAGAAGACTAAAAGTTTATACAGCTCATGGCTTAATTTTTTCCTGAAGCTGTAGATTGCTGGAAAGTGTCTTGGACATCTGATAGTTAAGGGTGCCAACACTGCAGCTATACAATTTAAGAGAGAAGAGTATAGTTTTTTAGGACAGTCTTCCAGCAAGCCTACTATTGTAGAACTTACTCCCCATTTATCATCTGATGCAAAAAGCCTGAAATTTAGAAAACACTGCAGAAACGCAGATTTTCCATACTTGAGTTTCTTTCTGCTATGGCAACTAGCAATAAATGCTATTTTAAATAGCCTTTTGATGAGTCACAAGTGTGTATTAAACTCTCAATGTGAACCACCATTTCCATTCAAAGAGCCCCACTGCTCTTTTATAATAATCATTCTGTCAAATATTAAGGAACATTTTATCTAATACTAAGGAACAAAAATGTAGTTTCAGATTTGTATGGTTGCAAAATAAGTCTTACCAAATTCCTTGATTTCAGACATAGTCCCAAATGTAGTGAGAGGAAATATTTCATCACATTACTCTCTTAGGCTTCAACATTTAGCTGCCTGTGTCTAGTTTGATGGTGTCAGTCTGGACAGTTCAAACAACAACTCTCATCGAGAAGAGAACCGTGCTGGCAAAATATTTGATACCCAGAGACTCCTGTTTGAGGACTGATATACTTCATTTCTTTTGCAGCTTTTACAAGTTACATCAGAAGGAAACACATTCAAGCAGGTTATGATGGGGAAAGACCTAGATATAAATGTGTTCTGAGGTGTTATTACTTTTTTACATATCTTCAGTCCTGTAATCATCACTCAAAAAAATTGTGCACGGTTGTTAGAAAGGATTTCTGGCTTTAAATAAAAGTCAGTTAATTGACTTTGAACAGATAATGGATGCAGCTAATCTTCTGAATGCACCTAATGATCTTATTTGGCTTTTTGAAGTCAATTTGATGTCTCAACAGGCATACTTAGTGGTATTTTTGGTTGCAGTAAGTAATTTCATGAAATAATGAGGTTTACAACAGGGAAATCTGTAGTCAAATTAGAATTCCAAGATTAAAATACATTTCGTAGCAGCTGCAGGTTGGTATTTTTTATAGTCTCCAATGTCTATTCCTAGAAACTTCAACATAAAGGGCACCAAGAACAGTAAGATTCCAGTGGAGACACTCTTCATGCTATTACTTCAATGTAGTGCATTTTATTCTGCACATATGCAGCTAAAACATGGCCTCAGTTTAAAATTGATTAAATTTATTAAGTACTTGAAGTGAACCATCATTCTGCATAAGATCTTGAGTTTAGACTTATAATTTTAAACAGTGGTTTTACTCTAGAAGCAAAGTACTAGTCTGGTTTCATGTTATTACTGAGAGTTTCTAGGAGTCCTGCCTAAAAAATGCCTACAAATGTAGAGCAGTATTCAACAACTATGGATTTATTTAAATAATTGCTATTTTTTGGCTATTAAGAACTCAAAAAAATGATTTAAGGTCTTTCAGTGCTTATATATCTGAGTGCCTCAAGACCCCATCCATCTCTTTAGCTACCAGCAGTACTTTAAACTTACCCAGCACACATCACTGACTTATTTAATAACACAAAATGCTATTGTTGGCTAGTACCTCTAACTGTATTTCTTCAGAACTAAAATTAAGAAGTGCAAACGGCTCCTCCTTTTACATTCTGTTACCCAATTTTACCAACATTGAATTTATTTCATTTATATACCTAGAAACATCATGAGGTCTGTATTCAATTCTGTACTTAAAAATCAGTCATTAACTGATCAGAATAAAATATGGAACTATGATCTGTTCTTTTTATGTTCAGAAGTGGATTCTTCCCTTGCTGTCATCTTTATTCCAAGCTCTAAAGGCAGGATGGAAGCCGATGGAAGTCTTTCCGTGGGTTTTCACTGGAGTACAATCAAGCTCCGGATGACCTACTGAAACTCATTGAATCTGCTTCCTTGCAGAAGCCATGAAGCAGGTCAAAATTCTTGTTTAATCTTACTGCACTGGATAGACTGCTCATGAACCAGCACGCTAGTAAAAGGCAGATTTTAAAGACAGACCTGAAACAACCTGCTGTACAAGAGTCATTTAATTACCTTAGCTCTCTGATCTCAATTTTTCTTGATAGAACCTGCTGCAAACTGAACATTTCAGAATTAGCTTAAGAAAGCTATTTCTGTTCCCTGTCTTTGTTTTCAATTATGTTTGCCGTTGGTGAAATGGGTGCGTGCACACAATGTTGTAGAATGCAGTGCCAAGACGTGTAAACCTGAAGAGGCTTTTACCCCATCGATAAGACAACGTGGTCCTCTCTGGCTGCCTGGGGGAAATCCTTGCCTCCAGCTGCAGATCAATGCCTTTGCCTTGCACTTTCCTCTCACACATGTTAGCTGCTTGAATTACTGTATCAGTTATGTAAAGTGAAGTGAGTTTTAAAAGACATCACCGCTATGCTAGTGGCCACATCTGTTTTAATGAATCTGCTCATAGGCTGAGTCTAAGCCTGCCCATGCAGAGGAGGAGACACCAAACTGCAAGATGAGCACAGCAAAGAGCCAGCATGTGAGTGAAACAAAGCTGAATATAAAGCAGGTGGTGCCCATTTCATGGTGGGCACACCAGTTCTGAGACACGAAGTATGGAAGTAAAAGCCAAGCTATGACCTTTGCACACCATTTCTAAAAGAAACCATAATTCTCACACATTCATAAGCCTAGATGAGACTTCAGGTGAGAGTCCATCTATGGTAAACCATCACAGCCTTGTTGTCTCCAGAGCAGTGACCATCTTACACCAGCTGTTAGTTCAGAAAGGTAACCCAAAACTTGGTAAATTCCTCTGAGGGGCAGTACAGCAGCCTCATGTGGTTCTGGCTGATGTTCGGCTCCAGGAATTGCAGCTACTAAGTATGCTTGGTGGTCTATTCATAACTGTAGCATGCTCTTCAATTTACACTATCTCTCACAAGAAAAAAAATTTATAAGGACTCTGGTCCCTCCTTGCAACACATATGCACAAAATTCATTCTGCAGATGTCATATCTGTCAACACAAGAGGAAATACTAGCTATTTAGTGTCAATTACCAAATATGTTTCTGTGTTTAGAATTTGTGATAATTTATCCTAATGAAATTTTTAAGAATCTATACAATAAATTCTTTTTTAAAAATTATTCTACAAACCAAATTTCTATTTGCTCTTGTATCAGCTGTTACACTAACTGTAAGACATACAAGAGAGGCTCTAGAACACATACTGCTGATTTTAGCAACTGAATGCTTGGATGCAAAGTGAGCAGACTCACTGAAGCAGATGAAGAAGCCTCTATCGAACACCTTCCTCCATGCTACTTGAAGAACAGGAAGAGAAAAAACAAACTCAATAGAAAACAAAATTATTTCTCCTGTGATTGTTTGAATCAATATTCTAAGTGGCCTGAAAGCTTGAAAATTATTAAATGGAAAAATATACTGAAATTATATTGCTGTACACCTCCACTGAACTACTGCAAGTAGAGAAATGAGATATGGTTGTAAAGAAATTTAAATCCATTCAAAAGTTTTTTTGCTGCTCTTTTTCTTTAGCATATAATTACACATACAATGTGAATCAGATGTAACATTATTTCAACTCACTAACTTTCATACACCATCACCAGAACAAGAAATATTTCTTTTTTATTTTCTTCTCCATATCCAAATATCACATGTTGCGTTCAAAATTGCTATTTGACTTTTTCCCAGAGAGGTTTCTTTAATGAATGTTTAGTACTATTAGCAAGCAGTTAATGATGAAATTTGGTCAGAAGAGAAAGCGTTTGACGTGGAAGGAGACAGGACAAATGGGGAAAACACACTTGCTGCAGTTTCCAGCTCTGTAGTGCTGACACAAGAGTCTTTTGCACAACAGAAGAAGAGCATCTCTATCCTTAAGGGCTTAAATGCACAAGATAGGTAATGATAGGAGAATTAGTGACAATATGGAATGTTGTACAGGTCTGTGAACTCTGAGTTGCTTCATAGATACATGAATCTCAAAAAAATGTTACAGCATGACCAAATGCAGTTTGTCAAAAATCACAACGTAAGATTTGTGAAGAATGAGAATCCAGAAATTCAGGAAATTTCATACCTAGTACCTTCCATGTGGAAAATGCGTGCTTCTGCAGAAAAAGTGGATAGTTATGAAGGATATCCATGGAATGAGAAAAGCAAAGTGGGAACAGGATAAAGGATGACAGATCTAATTTAATAGCAAAAAAAAAAAATGCTGATGAAAATTTCTTTGCGAAGAAAAGTGTAAGGACATTTTGGTTTTAAGAAAGCACTACATATGGTCTAAGGTAGAAATCTTAGGACTGTCTTGTGTGATGAAAACCTTGTTGAATTAAAATATGTCTCTGAATAACAAGAGGGGATATTAACCTTTTCTATTCAAATTAGGCATGGCTTTGAAGCAGAATTTAAATTGAGTACTAGCCTGGAAGCTTTGATTTACATCAAATAATTGGATATGTACTTCCATCATGCAAAGCAGGCAGCAGCTGAAAATGATCTGAAGCAAACCAAGATTTTCAAAATCATCACTGAATGACTGGCCACAAAGGCCAGTAGTATTGGGAACAAAACCAAGGATGAGAAAACTATTAAAGATCAGATGATTCACATAAGAAGCCTTTGTATATAAAATAATGGCCTCTTGGACTGCTACTGCCATTCGGGGAAAAGATCTTTTCATTGGAATTGAGAATTTTATTTAAAAAGTCAAATAAGTGCTCAAGTGCTCAAGTCAGACAAACAAACCAAATACTAGAAATTACAAGAAAGAAGTAGAGAACAGAGCAGAAAACATTTTTTTCTCTGTACAAAACTCATGTGTCTGCACTTTGAGTATTCTGGGTATTCTCCAATCCCAGGAACTAGAATGAGTTCAGAGAAGGGCAACAGCGATGATCAGGGTCTGCACCATCTCTGTGAGGAGCAAGTGCTGGCATGAGAAAGAAATGGCTGAGGAGGGACTACAACAGAGGTCTCTGCAGCCATTAGCAACACAGAGAATAAAGAGAGGTCAATTGTTTTTTACAGTCTGTGAGAGAGGGGTATTATTCTCAAATAAAGCAAGCAGGTAGCAGATGCAGAATAAGCAACAGGAGGTGATCTTCCACACAGTGAGAGAATAAACTACAAAAATTCCAGTGATTGTGTTGTTCATTGTAAAAGCATATATGGATTCAGTAAGTGACTGGGCAAATGCAAAAAGAAATATCCACAGTGGGCTAAGTACAGGGACATCACTCTCAGAAGGTATCACTACATGATTGAAAAAGAAAACTAAAACAGCTGTAATGAAACAATAGTAGTACTGATGAGGGAGTAATGAAAATAATTTAAAATATATATTTATATGCATAAATATATATAAATTTATGTAAAACTGATGTGAAACCCAACTGCCCGCCCCCCAATAGCAATCACAACTGATCATAGAATCATGCAATCATGGAACAATTCAGGTTGGAAAAGACCCTTGGGATCATCAAGTCCAACCATTAACCCTACACTACAAGGTCATCCAGGGATGGCGACTCAAGCACCTCCCTAGGCAGCCTGTTCCAGTGTCTGACCACTCTTTCTGTGAAGAATTTCTTCCTAATGTCCAGCCTAAACTTGCCCTGTTGCAACTTGAATCATAGCAGTAAAAGAGCAAACACTTTTTACATTAAATAGTCTGTGACATGGCTGCTTCAAAGGAACTGGTTTCACTGAAAAGGATTTCTGAAAGAGAGTGCTACGCAGGCTGACATATACGTACGTATGTACACAATATACACATTTGTTCTGACATTATTGAATATGCTTCTGAAATACTTTTATATATAAGGTCAGGGTTAAAAAACTAAAGGTAAATGAATACACCAAAATTCTATAAACATGCAACACAGAACACTTCACAGCATTAGATTTTTCTAATGGTTATGAAGACAGACTTAATAAAAGCAGTTTTGAGATACTCAGTTACTCCACAGCAGTGGAAAACATCTTAAACTCGGAATAAAATATTCTAAAAGTAAGAATTAATCACCAAAAGCTGCTACTGAAATTACATTTATCAAAACAAGTCCTCCTCACAAGCACTAGAACTATTAAATACAGACATATATAGTTGCCGTGACCAAAATGCAGATGCTGCAGAGTAGGTGGCACCAGGGAAGTCCCAGGCTCAGCGGCAGAAGGGAGCTGGATTTGGAAGCTCAGGGTCAGGATCAAAGGCAGAAGACCAGATGGAGTCCTCCCCAAAAGCTGGCATTGAGAGCTTAACTCCTATGATCGCCCAGCTTTGCACTGAATATGACATGTATGGGATGGAACACTCTTGTTGGTCACCTGTCTTGTCTGTTACTCACCGGAGATGCCACCTTTTACTTCTTTGTGACCCCTTTTACTTCCCAGCACCCCAAGCATGGCACACAAGAGCCAGCAGTGGCCTTGATTGCTACAGGAATAAGTATCAGCAAGAGCCTTTCTGCACATCAATCCCTGGCAGTACCTATAAAGATCAGGTGTTATCACTGCCAGTAGCAGACATTGTCTGCAAAAACATGCTGCTGACTTCAGAAAGTGCAGCCTCATAGAAGGGACTGAGCTGAGAAGTGAAATCTCTGAACAGAACTGGTTCTGTTTAGCTCAAATCAGGACGAATTTGTATTGTGGATCAGGCTGATGCACAATATAAATGATCTTCTACCCCATCAAAAAGAAAGAACAGGAGCAACAGAGACCTGTTTCTAGGGATTAGTAAACTATAATTAAATAATAAGCTATTGATGGTGATTTTACCTTTGGAAACAGCAGTAGGCATTTCTTACATGAAAGCAAGCTTGTTACCAAATGAGCAGAAGGAAGAAGTTAAAAAGTGATATAACAAGATTGTAACTTAGAAGTTCAAAGGCATTTGGGGTTCTTTATTATGTGGGAATTTAAGTTACCTTAAGTTACCAAAGTTGCTGTTTGGCTCAAATTTCAGAAAATATGATATTTACTTAATAAATTTTATATAATTTGCATACCTGTGATATATTTTATTTATATTATTCCTCCATAAAACAATTTTGTAATCCACAAGAACAGATCCAAAGCCTGAGACACTTTGGTTGTGAAATTGAGTATTAAAAAGGGTGGAAGCATAGGGTCAGAGAAAAGAAGTTCACTAATTAAACACAAGGATGAACACCAGTGGTGTAAGTACTCTTTAATTACTGTATTTTCAATAACTGAAATCAGTTCCTTGGCTGAACTGGTTTATGGGAGGATTTACTGTTCATAATACTGTTCATTGCGCAGCAATCCCGCACTGAGTGCTCCTTGGGACAATTACTCTTCTTTAGCAAGGCTGTGGAGCAGTAGGTGGAGGATGGTGGGTGATGGGCAGGATATTCACAGGCTGATATAACCCACTAAGACTGAACATCTTGGACTCCTTCTAGAGTCAGCAGTCAGAACTGGGGCCCTTCAGAAGGCAGCAAAACTGCGATTTCACCACTTTGAATTTTTCTCTGGAGACCTTAACTCTCTTCACCGACTGCACACAGAGTTTGGGCAATGGGGCTTATTGTGTTAATATCGAGCTTTGGGATGCCACTACCCTTTGAAGATCTGGCCCTGTGTGCCACAAGCCTGATGGATTTCACAGTAGCATCGCAAAGGCTCCAGAGATTGCAGGGCGAGGATGACAGCAGAGGCCAAGGCTCGACACTGGGATATGAACACAAAGCACACAAAGTCAGTGCCTCATCGGTGCAGGAAAGGCGGAGCTGGTTTGAGAGTATCACAAAGAGAGCGGACATGTATGTAGAGTATATGAAACATCCCATACGAAGTGAAAACACAGAGGATAACAGGGAAGTATAAATAGCAGCCACAGACCCTCCTAGGGAACCAAGGAAGAGCAGAAATAAAGGAACTGCTCCAGCACACCTCTTCCAGTTACAGAGGAGTAATGCCTGGGTGGTGTCACTGCTTTGCCACAGCTGCCACCTCCGTCACCTTTAGCAGAGAAGGAGCACTCTGATTTGCCACCCCCCCACATTTTGCTACTGTGATCCAGTAGTTCTGTGTAAAGAGTTTTCTTTTGTCAAACAAGCAGGTTAAGTAAGTATGTTGAACAGTAGCTCATGTGTTTCTGTTTTCTGCTCTAGCTTTCCAGCAGGACAATGTGATTTGTTACTGCAGTGATTTATTAGCAAATCAGTGTAAAACTGGGTGTTGCAGTCATGATGGTGTGCATGCATTGGAAATGTTTAACAGTTTAACAGTGAAATTATCTTATGAAATGGCAAAGTGAACTGTAAAAATATCTGTTAGAGAAGAGAGACATAGATGAACCAATGACTTCATAAATCTCACTGCTTTTTCCATGGAGTTTAAAAAAATAACACTTGGACACACACAAAATCATTTCCAGAGCAGGTATCTGGATTCTGCCTATATAATGTACAACAGTCCCCAGTGAATGACTGCTGAGCTGTGAAACTGCCACTGCATTCCTTCACAGATGGAATATGCCATGGATAGTGCATCCCAATACTGAGTGGACTGGGGTTTTTTGCCTGCCTAAAGGGCTTTGTATGTATCATGGAAAAGTCTTCCAGATGAAGTGAACCCTATTTCCTCCTGTATGACTATTCTGACAGCTGAGCAAAATATTCAAACACTTCTTGAACCATGACTCCCTTCAAGGGCCAGAAATTTCCTGCACACCCTCCTTTTCATCACCCATCATTATTTCCCTAGTTATTTTCTTAAGGTTGTTTCTGGCACTATCCCTGATGGATACCTAGAAGCTTTCTTCATTTTATGTTATCCCACTGTTCCTGCACATTTCAAGGATATTATGTGGAGTTCAGTCATCACAGTGCTAATAGCACCCTGAAACAGGTGACGCCCATAGTGTCTGCTATTAACTAAGAGCCAGTGATGCACTGCTTAAATAAATCGCATATGCATGTTTGTATTAAGGATGCTTGTCAAATACACAAACTTCATAGCTCATCAGGTACATGCACTTTGCAGTGGTGCAAGGTGGAGAACATTTGCTTCTTTATTAGGAAGAAACATAATAGAATAATCAAGTGCAGGATATATCTGCCAAAATGCCCTCTGTTTGTTGAAAGAGGTGAGATAGTCCTCAGTGTAGGGGAGGAATGTCAGGTCAATCTCCAAGTATGTTAGAGACAAATATGGAGAACTTCAAGAAAGGGACTGATAAAGGATATTTGTCCTAATAAATGTAAGCTTTGACATAATGCCTGAATGAAGAGAGAAGCTCCTGACTACGTGGGCCAGCAAAGAGCCTACAACAGGTTGGCTGATTGCAGGCAGACTTTAGATTAATTTTTTTTTTTTTATAAAATGATTGAAGAAGAGTTTTCTTGCATTTTTTTTCATTGACACCTTTTACAAACACTTGCAACTGTGTAGCTGTCCTGGCTGTCTGAGATGTTGTAAATAAATAATTTCCACTCCACTTATCTTAACCTAAATCAAGTGAAATGGAGTGTGAGCCTTTAGATAATATTAGACAGCTTTAACAGTGGTTGTATTCTTCAGAAGTAGGAAACTGGAATTTTCAGTGAGGCCATTATTTCCCAATGGACCATTTCAGCACTTTCAAGTGGCAATGGCATTTTTTTTCACAAAAGCTGCTCAGGCCAGTTTGAGATCTAGAATTACATGGGTCAAGAAAGATATTTCTTCTGATGATTAGTTGAAGCTCTCTGGGCTGGTGTAGTACACTGAGGACTGTGCCTGACACCCAGCAGTCCCTAGGGTGTATTTAGCAATTGTCAGCTCTTCACAGAGCTTAGCACACTTTATTCATTAATTGTAAAAAAGCATTAAGATTTTTTCCCCTGCCTTCTGTACAGTAATCATTATTATACTCATTACGAGGTTAATTGGAGTAAGCATTCATGATTTCAACACTTATCATGTCACCTCTCTAAAAGAAGTACATATAAGCATTACATAATACAGCTACTTAGAACAACACTGGAAATGGAATTCAGACATCAAATGAAATTTTACTACTCTCTAAGCCCACAACGTTAAAATGCAACACAAAGCAGAATAGGCAATTAGAATGTAGACAAAAAACTTGTTACATTTAAATTAAGGGACAGCTTTTAATTCTGAGTTAGACTAAAACCATACAAAAACATATACCACGCTAAATCTTCCCACCGCTTCTTATTTTGGGTAGAGCTAAAACCTGAACTCAGCATATAAACAAAAGCGCAGAGCATTTGCCTCAGCCAGGAGTATATAAAATAGGAGAGCGGACAAAAGAAAAGAGCCAGCATGTTAAATTTAAATGACAATTGTCTCATATTTCTAATAGTGAATGAACTAACTCATAACAGAAGCAAAGTCTAAGAAACATGACTATTCAGGTACTTTAATCATTTTTAAACTTTTTTTTTGATAAAATAAAAGAATTATTGGAAAAGAGACAGTTAATTAGGACAAAATCCTCTCATACACTTCATATTGAAGAAAAAAATTACCAAGTTGCAGTAGTTCATAAGAAGAATACAGTGATACATTGCATGCTAATCAATAGGAGAAAAATATTTGAAAATATATCCAGTCAATATATATCCAGTCAATACACAGTCAAATCCTTCTCGGTTTCACCTTATAATTTGAATAACATAAATACAATTTTATAAATGTATTCCAGCTCACACTCTGTTGAAAAACGGGAGAAATGGTGCAAAGTGGTAGTGGGCCACGAGGATGCTTTGTACCTGCACCTCTGCCACGGTGCTGCTGTGTCCTACATCCACCACTGTCTAGTTGGAAGACAGTGGGAGTCTGAACCCACCCCTTTTATTCCCTATCTTTGCAGGTTTTTTCTGGTTTTACTGCTGCGCTGCTGCTCTGATGGATGCGGCTCGGCTCTGCTACCTCAGCAGCACAAAGAAATTCTCAGCAGTGCAGGACCCAACAAACTCGTGAGGTAGATGCAGCATGCTGAGTATTAACAGAATCACTAATCTGTTTTTTTATAGACCACAGCTAGAACATTTGCTAAAAGCTTCTTGCCAGTGCTAGAGTGCAATTGTGAAGGCTTCAAATGTATTGCAACTGTCAGCAGCTATAAATAACAACCAGTTACATTTAATGAGTCAGAACACTGCAAGAATAGAGGTTGAGGAATCTCTTGTTGTTTGGAATAGAACCAAACCTTAACCATAATTCTGTCCAAATGATTAAACTGAAGCTGTAGTGCATCAAAAAGAAAAAAAAAAAAGTATTGCTACTAAATGAAGACTGAGTATTGTAAACCTTCTTGATGAGGACAAAATGTCAAATAAATGTGCATTTGCAATCAGGACATAGCTGTGGGAAGTTGCTACAGATTAAGTCACTGACTGAGGTGTGGGAAGCAAAACAGGGAATTCGATTACTTCCCCAAAGAGGAGACTGTAATGTGCAGTCAGTATATCAGAAGTCTTTCTTTTACTCTCCAACACCACGAAACAAATCAAAACTCAAGCATGAGGCAAATTTGCAATTAATGGCTGATGACTGAAAAAGTAAAAAAACACATCTAAAACTAGTGCAAAATTAAGCTGAGACAGAGAACGCGCTATTTGGGAAATACAGTCACGAAGATAGAGAATAGCATCACAATGACTAACGCAAATGGCAGCTGTAGCAGCAGTCAGTCCATCTGTGGGGGCCAGGGGTGTAGTGCTGAAGGGAGCTTGTTCCTGTGCCCAGAGAGCTGCAGATACAGACTTCTTACTGGTAGAATTCCTGCAAAAGCACTATTTTTTAAGAGACACCAAATGATATTTATAGTAATAAGAAAATATAAATTATAGACCCTGATGTTGGATTATTCTACCAGACATCTGATGAGCTACTTTTGAAACTTGGGGATTCCTGGCAGGAAATGGGCTTTCTCTGGCAGCAGCGGGATGCAATGTGTTACCAGCTGTGCTGGAGCCTGCTAAAAAAACAGCAAACATTTTCAGATGGAATGGCTGACCTTCAGTTACTCTTATAATGTTCTATTAAAATGCCAGCTAGAAACATAGAATCTTAGAACTGTAGAATGGTTTGGGTTGGAAGGAACCTTAAAGATCATCCAACCCCCCCTGCCATCTCCTCTACTGCAAAATCCTTACCAGCTTCAATGAACACAGCAGGAAAAAAAAATTGAATGAGCATTTTTGGCTCATGTATATAGCCAAATATCAACTTCTACTTGAAGAGGTCAAAGTCAAGGTAGAAGTTAGAGTGACATGGCCTTTCCATTTTACGGCTCAACTCCCCCATGAATGTGTTTATGTGATAGTTTATTTTTTTTGTTTGATAAATGATGAAATCCTTCTATTGCTGGCAGATTTGAACTTTTGTGAAATGGACATTTTGCAGAGAAAGAAGCAGATAACTGAGCAGAGGTACCGTTTTAACCTGAGCAGAAAACAGCAAAGTTAAAAAGGGCTGTTTTTTTCTGAGCTTTGACAAGAGTGTTTAAATATGTGGTTTTCCTTTCTTTAAAAGCTTATTTGGAGAAGTGCCATCAGAACAGATCTTTCTGTATCATTCTTTACCAATAAATAAACATTTGCAACACTTAATGCAGTTAACAAACAAGAGTAGTTCCCTAAAACTGGAATTCAAGATGTCTTTTATTTTCCCAGACCTCCTACCCCCAGCTCATCTGGAACCCATTCTGGCTCCATGTTCTGGAACATATAATACAGCTATTGATTAGCCATTTCTTAAAACAGCACCATTTACAAGACAGTAATAAGTATTCCTTTCACATAAGGTTAGACAATTGCATGAACTGATTTTTCAGAGTTATCCAGGATGCATTTGTCCTTATGGTTTTCTTGGTTTTGGTTGTTTGCTTTTTTTTTCTATAAGGCCCCAATTCTTCTGCATATTCTCCCCCAATACATCAAATCGTGAGATTTACTTGCTTCTTAAGAGGGAAAGATAATCTCTGTCTGTCCTAAATCATTTCAGAATAGTAAAAGATGTTACTGTGATTTGAGGCTTTCCTTTTACATGACTTACGGCCTGTTTTCAAGCCCAGACTAGGCAGCATTTCTCCATAGTCTTGGAAATCCTTTCCCTTTCTTGTCATAGGACTGTGGGTGGATTTGGCTAGAAAACTTCTCAGTGATAGGATATTGTTGCAGTGTAATTTCATTCTGAAAACACACCAACATTTTCTGCCTAGTATTCCTCCCCTTGTGCACCCCTGTTTGACAGCCAGGATTTTCAGATTATTATTAGCCTTGCCAAACATATGTTTTATTCAAATATTTCATCAGTTAAAGGGCATTTTGTTCAGATAATGTGAGTGATGCAAAAGCTAGATCCCTTGTTAGAATCCTTTTTAATTAATTTCCTTGCCAGTCTCAAGGCAATGAACCAATGACTTCTGGATGTCACTTCCCTCTCTATTTCCAGCACAGCAATGAAACACAGAATTGCATGTATTAGTACCAGGAAGAATCGTAAATGCTGAAGTTATGGGAAACCAAAATGCCAAATTTGAGATTCACCAGCTGCTTTTTTCCACAGAATGGCAATGCAATCTAGTTCAGAGCTATTTTCTAAAAGCTCAGCCTGCCATTCCTATAAATGAAAGTAAGTTACACACTGCACTTGTAGCAGATTTCTTGTAAATGGCCTGAATAATAATCACTCTTGGGACAATATCTCTGCTTAAATTATCCTTGTATGCTATGGGTTGATTTCTCTGCATCACAGTTCTTATATTTGTGTGGTTGTTTACTTACTTTCGCTTCAACAGGAAGGGAATGAGCATATGCTGTGGCCTCGGTATGATACAGTTAGAGTGTGTTTCAGAAACCACATGCGTAATCTTTGTGGAGATCTGACACGTGCTCCTACAAGGCACAGAAAGCTGGTTTCTCACTAAATTATCTGGTCCCATAGGGCAAAAGTAGAGAGGCGGGAGAAGGGAAGAGAACCACTGAAGAAGGCTGAAGCCTTCTCCTACACCCTTCGACATTATTTTGCCGTGTGTATTGGGTTGGCTCAGCCGGATTT
>NW_009720964.1:0-4183 GCF_000703405.1 Apaloderma vittatum
GATTCTGTGAAGATAGGCATGGCCCCTGCATGAGTGTGACACGGATTCATTTAGTTTCATGGATCACATTTTCTACACCTCCACAGGACTAAAATAAGTAATGAGGGCTTTGCAGCTTTGCTGCCTGACTTGCCTGTGCTAGTTTCAGGGCTACCAGGCAATACAATCTTGTATCTTTTAGCTTATAGCTTAGGTATGGGCTCTGAATACATGTTTGTTTTCCTTGTAGAGACATCTGTGATATCTAATCCCACCAAAAATTTTGATACTAAAAGTAGAGGACGGTGGCAAACTTGGGTGCACTGTACACAAGCACCAGAAGATATTCCTGATATTCAAGTTGTTGTATTTGGAAGAAAAGGGAAAACTTCTGCACAGAAAGTTCAGAATCTGAATGATAAACCATTTTTGGTCAGTCTCTTTTTTTAATTTCACACAAATCTTACCAAATAGTTTAGGTATAGTAAGAGTTGTGACCAATGTGAAGTTGTGTGAAATGATATTTTATTTGTGCAAGTTAATGTTTATACCTCCATGTCTTAAATAAACAGCACTTGGAAAACTTCTCTCATGTGGTCTAATACATACCACTTAGGAAAGCTCTCTCTAGCAAATGCCAACTTTGATGTGAAAAGCCTCATTAACTTTGAATTAAGGTTAGTAGACCATTACAGTAAGGCAGTGAATAATGAAACTACTCCATATTTCCTTTATGTTCTTCTTCTCAAACCTCAACTAATCTGTCTTGACTACTTAGAAACTGTCTCTACAACAAGCTTGGGCCTGGGCAAATATCAATATCAGAGAATAGCAATATAAATTTGCCTTGGAAATATAGAATTAGTCATGCATTTTCTTGCTTTTCATGTGTTGGCTGGGCTCTGCAGCCAACTCTCCTAGTTAAAAATAAACATATATTTTGATAATAAACTGGAGTCCAAATTAACTTGGAGTCTTAGTGGGACTTCCTCACCCTAACCTTAATATCCTTGACTAGTATTTTTGCCTAGTCTGTCCTTTTACCTGGACATAAAATATGTAATCCAAATTGTTACATAGAATGTATACTTATTTTTTTTTCTTCTTTACGACAGTTGACTGTTGGTGATATTGGAGATTTAACAAAAGCTTCCTTTGTGTTATCTGGTCCATGCTTGAGAAGAGGAATTAAACTTTGCAAGGTATTCCAAATATACTACATACAAACTTGTAATAGTCTTCATAATACCAGTAAATATCTTTTGCTGGAAGACACATTGTTGAGTTTTGCCTTGCACCACACTAGCAAGGCCATACATCATTTGGCTCAGTTACCTCGTGTCTACCAATGATTGCCTTCAGCTTTCAGATCTCTCTGTGGGCAGATCTGCCTTGTTTGCGCCTGCTGAAGTGCATAAGCTATACCTGCTTATTGATGTGCAGATCCCTTCTGCATAGCTTATCATGACACGGAAGGCAGCCTTTTCTGCTGACGTTAGGAAATGTTAATCCCTGCGTGGAAATACCGACAGTCTCCCGGCACAGAGCAACCTACTTGTGGAAACCAATTAAGCTGATACTTTAGTATTTATTCCTTACAGCATGGTCATCAGTGGGCCTTAAACATCTGATTGTTGTTTAAAATGTACTTAAAATCTCTCATAAAAAGGGATGGAGAAATGACTCAATGCTGTCAACATTACAATTCAACCAGATTTTAAATATACACCTTTCCCAAGCATGGATAGGAAGATTGAATAGAAAGGTATCGGGCCTGATAATACTTGAGCTTTGGGGAAATACTTAAATTTGAAGGTTAATGCAAAGAAAAATTGTGCCAGTGAGCTCTACCTGTAGGCAAGGGCCCCAAAATCATTGCAGGTGTAGCACTGAGTTATTCTGAAGTTAGAAGACGAATATTTTTCTGAACTGGACCACACAGTATCATAACCCTGCTGTGGACTTCAAAGATCAAAGGGTGATTCCCTAAACTAATAAACAATCCAGAAATTGTTCTGATGGGAAATGCTTGAGACAACTGCATTCCAGGCTAAAATTTGAATGGGTTTATGGTACACCAAGGAATATTAAGCCTGAGTTTATGAGCTCCTCTGAGGATAGAGAAAGAGTTTATCTTGTTCATATTTTCTCCCCAAATGTGTTGTCAGCTAATTTTGCAGTCTCAGTTTAGGCTACAAGAACAGAAAGAATAAGTAAGCAAAACTAATTTCTCATTTCGAATATGCCATTTGATAAAGCATTCCAAAAATATATTGACACTACCCTCACAGTATCCATGGTGTGATTATCTAATATAAGATTTCAGCATCCAAAACTGGTTGCTCAAAACATGGCAGAAAATTCATAAATGTAAAAGTTTCTGTTTTCTTTTCAAAGACAACTCTCTGCAAAAGGCTAAGTAACTTTTTGTTCATACTTTTAAATATTTCTGAAGTTATTTCATAGTTGGTTTATTATTACCTATAAATTATAACAATCTACAAGTCAATAGGTTGCTATAGACCTATGTATTCTCTTCTGCTGGTGCACTTACAACCTGCAACATAAACCACAATAACATATACTGCTTGTGTTAGTAATATGCTTATAACATCTGTTACTCACTTATTAGTCTGTTTATAAATTATTTACACATGGAGTCATAATCTCAAATGTAACAAATTGGTTTCGCTTTAATAGGACTCTTAGAGTGCAGCAGAATAGAGCCACTGTACAGATGTTGAAAGACTACAGGAGGCAGTCAGTATGTGTCAGCTGACTATGAAGCAGTGGTCAAAGTCCAGTTGAAAAGAATTCCCTCTCTTACTTTCTGCTGAAGTTAAAGAAGTAATAGGAGTAATAGTCTCCTACGGTTTACTGGAAACTTCTGTAGAAAAAGATAGAACCTTAGCCAAAATTTATGTATTTTCTGTAACGTTTGAAGTTTTAAGTACTGTAAAATCGGTAGATTTTTCATGCTTAAGAGCTGAATTTCTTTCCAAAATAAAATACAAAATAATTTTTACTTTCATATAGAATATAGAAACACTATATAGTTTGGAGATAAAATTCACACTTAGATGTACATTTTATTTTAAGGCAAAAATCTGATTTCATTTTTATGAGTCCAGTTTCTGCATGTCATCTGCCTGAATATGCACCATTAGTCCAAATTTAGTACAGATGAAAGTTTGTGATACCGACTGATATTTAGTTAGGGATATTTCTTTTGATAGAAGTTAGGGAGGATATCTTTGTATGGGAAGAAGTTAGCGCGAGAAATTAGTGGTTGTAAATTCAGTGGCATTTAATGCTGTCTAAAGGAAAACACTGTTTATTTCAATATTTAATGGTTTCATTCTGTCAGTGATCATGGATAATTGTTTACTTTCATCTGGAAGCCTTATGCCTCATCTTGTGAAGCACTAATCGCACAGCATAAGCAGTAATGGAAAATGTTCAGTAATTATATTTTTCAAGGATGAGGTAGTCTGACAGAATTTTTAAGAGTGGAACTGTCAAATTCCTAATAATTTCAATTATATAATTCAATTATATAAATATTTATGCATTTCAAACTTGCATTTGGATTCTGTGTAAGGAAATATGTACTCGGGACTTCCAAACAGTGGTGTGTGTATCCTGTACAAGGAACCACAAACTTTTGTTTCTACCACTGGTGTCAGTGGTGGTAACAACACAGTGATTTTGAAGGTTAATTTTGAGAACTCCTGCCTAAAAATTTCAATTATTTGATGTCTTGTTGAGATTGAGTTTTTGTTTCATTTTATTTTGGTTTTGATGTTTGGCATATAATATTTCTACACAAAATAATTCTAAAGGCAGAAGAAAACATTTCTGCAAACTTGTAGTTATTGGCTATGCATCAAGTTCCATTCTGTGTATAATAGTTACCAGAAATGTTTCTACATACACTTGATAGTTTGTCCTTCTTTACATTATAAAATGACCTAGGATGAAGCCGCCCTCTTACGAATCTGATCTTTACAATGGCTGTCTCAGTAGCTAGGATAGGCGAACTCCCAAAGAATGCTTTCTCCTTAAAACCTTAGACGTTCTAAGGTCACAAATTTGGAGCCTAATTTGTTCAGTCTCCACTTATTTAAAGTCAGGTGTAGTGAAGCTTAGCCTAAGCTCACACTTTTTGTTGGAATTTATTCTTCAGATAACTTATTTCAGCAGG
>NW_009720964.1:4214-11839 GCF_000703405.1 Apaloderma vittatum
CTGGACACCTAATTTTTGCCAACTTTGAAAATCTTAGCCAAGATATAACAAGTCACATGTAAACAAATAAAAAGCAGCAAAACAAATGTTTTTGCAAAACGAGCATATGCTATTATGATTGATGTAGCTGTATTCATTCATTTGACATTCTGAAATTGCAAGTATATACAGGTCAATTTAATCTGTGTCCTTCATTAGTTCTCTACAAATGTGTCCTATGCCTGTGCCAATATGCAATGAAGAATACACCTATAAACATCACACTGCAGAATCAGCAGCTTGTAACAACTACTTATACTCTTATGCAGAATCAGATAGCTTTCATAAAATATATGCAGGTGTCAACAATAGAAAGAAATGTCCTTTTCTGTTGAGATGGAAATAGGAAATGAACTAACTCAGATAAATCAATTTCTTCTGATTCTCTCTGCAGCTTCAGCTAAAAGATCTGGACACTAAAGAAGAGTTGAGCTTCCACACTGAAGCCCGATGTCTGTTTGGAGAAGATGGATCTGAGACTGTGACAGAGCTAGCAGTGGTCAGGCCAGACAAGCCACCACTCAGGGGTAAGCTGCTGAATTAAAACATGAATCCATGATCAAATGCACACACATACACACAACTGTGAACTGCCTAATGGGATGAACACAATGGGCAAGATTGCAAAGCATTTTATATACATGAAAAAATTATTTCAAAATATTCATTCAATATACCTGTGTGGACCACGTGAGGTCTTCAATAACATGTATTGTTAAAGCATTTTCTTTGGTCTAAAACAACTGAGATTGTTTTCACTAGACTGAGTACCAGTTTGAAGGTCTGAAAATGTGCAAAACCCAATTAATATATTTCTGTTGAAATTTTCAGAAAATAACTGTTTTACACTTGATGAGGGACTGTATCACAGATTTAAAAAGGCATGTGTAAAGTCATAATGACATGAATCACAAAAAGAAAAAAAAACAATATTTTTTAAGTTTTCTTCAAGCCCCATTTTTGCCCATTTCATCACTGTATTTAAAATATGATAATATCTTCCTTTGTTCTGATTACATTTTATAAAATATTTAGAAAAGAATTCTCATTCATTATACTATATGGTGTCTTAGCTAAAATATTTAAAACTTTTTACATTTAATATCTAACTGAAGTCTAGACTGCAAATGGAAATATATCTTAACAGTCTGTTATAACATTTAATTCTTCACAGAGCTCACAGAACCCATAAAAAAAATTCTCTGTCATGCTGCCTCAAGGAATATGTATTATATAACTCATCAGCCAAAAGTCATGGCAAGCCATCCTTTGTGGTGAATAACAATAAAACATATCTATAAAAATAGCTGAGCCGTTTTTCCTGAACATATTGACATTGGCCATAGCTATCAAAATTCCAGACTAAAGCATAATTCAGCTGATCCAGAGAAAAAAGTGGATTTCATCTGTTATATCTCTGTTTTCTCTTCGGTAAAATGGTGTTGGAATGGATAAATCCTAACTCAGTTTAAGACCTTTAATTCCTACAAGAATTCAAGGCTTTTTACAAACCTGATAAAATCAGTGTGATTCTTTCAGATGTCAGTGACCACTGGATAAGACTCCAGAACCACATTTTCTTTTTTCTGTAATGTAAGCATAGAATGTTGCACTGATTCATGAAGGACATTTTATCTCTAATATTGTACTGTGCTGTTTTGGGGTAGCAAGCAATCTGTATGAAACAGACAGAACATTACTGTCAACTACTATAGCTTTATTCCTTGGGCTTGAAATTAATCTTTTAGCTGAAATAAATTGATTTCTTATGTCTGCTAATTACATTGCTAAATAGTCTGATTTGATAATGTCTTGTGTCACTGATTTTTCATGACAGAAGTTCTTTACTCAATCAGTGTTCACACGGGAACACTGCCTGCATCAGGGACTGATGCAGATGTATTTATCACAGTATTTGGAGAGCAGGGAGATTCCTGCAAAAGACGACTAAGACCTTCAAATTTTGGAAGAGGACAGGTTAGTACTGAATTATTTTCCTTACGTGTTTGCTTAATATGTTTTATTACTTTCTTCCATTACCATATTTCTTCCCAATTATCAAACACAGCACTGATGTTACACCATGGTAACTTGTGCAAAGGATGTGTTGCTTGTTGAATATAGACATTTTACCTGAATTGAGATTACACTTTAAGAACAGTTCAAGTATCAATAAATTTAAACCCTACCAATTGTCCATAACTGTTTTGTTGAATCCAATGATATATAATATGCCGTGGCTTAATTTTCAGTCATTTGTGAAGCTGGTATAGAAATATCAGGGCTATTTCCTATGCCTGTTCCTTTTAAATACTTGGTTTTTTTTTTTCCTAAAAGATCTATGTAGATATAGTTGAAAGAGATATGTAAAATGTTAGATGCCATATGTTATTTAATCCATTTATATATAGAATCGCAAACAGGTAAAGCTAGTTGTAAACATACTGTGACTGCTCAAGATAAATCCTAGGAGAGAATTTTCTGGTCAACCTTTGCTGAGTATCATATTGATGATTGTATCTACACAACATGTTCACACATAGCCTGAGCACAACTCCGGTATGACTAGGTAGAATTTAAAGAGATTTTTTAGTTGATCAGTTGATCTTCTACTATATAGCAGGGTCCTCTATAGTTGTTTCATACCATTTCGTAAGTTCTGTCATGGCTGAGATTCCATATCTTTCCTAGGCAACCTGTTCCACTGATTTCCGAGCCATGACCTTAAACAATTCTTCCTTCATCTGCCTTATAATGTCAAAATATTTTCTTGAGCTTAGAAACATAAAAAACCAGCCATGTCATCCTTGTGTTCCATAGTAATTGATAACTTTTCTTCCATGAATTTGTGTAATCCTTTTTATAAATGTGATGGACATTCTACTACATTCTGATGAACTACCACAGTCTCCTGTGGTAATGTGGACTGCACTTGATCTGCAACCTGTGTAAAACTTCCACATACTGGTTTCATCTCATTTTCCTGCTTTTACTGGAAGATATGGCAAATGTTTTTTCCCTTGTCAGCTTCTTTTTGCCATTCAAGACCACTATCCTGCATGCACTTTTTTTTCACTGGATTGCTCATTGTTCCTTGTGTAGAAGATCATCTCTTTAATCATCTTACTTACATTTTCCTTTTATTTTATTTTTTTTTCTAACTCTTCGGTAATACATTCCCAGCCCCTTAAAAAATCTTCCATGGCTTCCTCTGCTTCTCTTTCTTCTTCTTTGTCTGAGTTCTGTTAGCTTAACTCTAGGTACAATCTTCAGACAATTGTTACTCTAAATGGACTGTGTGATACAGTGTATAAAGCACTCACAGGCAGGATTCCTACTTTCATTTCTAAGCTCAGTCACTGGTTTGTCTGATGATCTGAGTGTTTTACCTTCATTGTGTCCCTCATTTCCCACTGTAAAACGAATATAGCCAATAGTTTAGGCAAGAATGAAGAGGTAAGTATATGTATTTCAATGTAGTTTGCTTTCCTTTTCATTTACTTCTGAGGGAAATTAAATCCATCCTTTAAAAATATGCTTAAACTCTCCTTTTCATAGCAATAACCTAGTGCTCGATTCATGAGAGTATTTAGTGTGACAGTACATGGTGAAACTATGATCCATTGAGAGATATTTAATAATTTGGTCATAGGCTTCCCAAGCAAAGTATTTAGACATGCTTTTCTTTCCTTTTCTCCTAGGATCTTGCAGTCCTTTCTAATTTGTTAAATTTTCTTTAAAGATGTCAGTGTTTGCAGAATCCTGCTGCCCTGGTTCAAACCATGCTATTAAAATACAGGAAGAGGTTTGTGATGTTGATTGCCTGGATGATAGTATTAAAAATACAGGTTATTTTTTGGCATTTTTGAGGGCAAATTTTATAGGAAATTAGAAGAGTTAATAAAAGACATAGAGGTATATAATCTGTGACACAATGTGGAAAAGAGGTCTGAAAAGGAATAATATACTCAGCACTTTCAAGTTGGATGTTAATAAGAGTCAGTGACACAGCTGTTAGTGCTAAAGAAATTGGAGCCACTACACTGAGCAGCAGAGAAGAGTGCTGTCTTTCCAAGCAGATCCTTTGTTTTAGCAAGATATTTCTGTGCTGTGGAAATTGAAAGTTTTCTTCACCTTAGAAATTTTGTGTATTCTTGTTCTTCATTGTGTGATAGGTTCTTGGGAAAGGATTGAGCAGTGAAACAGCAAAATTTTCTGATGATACTAGGCTATTTAAGGTAATAAATATGGAAGTTTTTAGCAGAACGACCTCATGCAGAGTGACTGGTTAATAAAATGGCAGATGAAATTCATTGTAGCTAAATGGAAAAGCAGTAGCTGTGAAGGGGAAAACTCCTTAAATTTGCATGGGCTCTGAAATAGGAAAGTGACCCTAGCATTAAGATACCTCTGTAATAATATCAGTCCAGTGCTCAGTAGAGGCAAAACAAAATGAAAACAGAGCAGATCAAATGTCTAGGAATTATTAGGAAAAAGAAACCCAAACCACAAAACAACAGCCACCCAAAAGTAGAAAATACAGTCATGCCCCCAGGTAAGATATCTGATGTGGGTGCATAATAGATACTGTGTTTTGTTCTGATTCACTTGCCCTAAAAAGTGCAAGAAGAATGTCAAGTGATGATACAAAATATCTTCCACACAGGGAACAACTAAGCAAACAAATATGGTTTGGCCTGGAAAAAGTATGATGAAAGGAAGGCAGAGGGAGATAAGAAGTATAAAATAGCATAGAGAAAATGAGTAATTCTATTTTCTCATGAAATACAAGGGCTCAAGAGCATTAAGTGAAACCTGCACAAAAGGAGACGGCTATTTACACAGTGCATATTTATTACATTTTCTGGCACAGGAAGTTGTAGACGATAAAATGCATGTTGGTGCACAAAGCCATTGCACATTGTCATGGAAGACAGCTATTCACTGAGGCATGTTAAGTGCAAAGACACAATCTCTGGCTCAGGAAATCTCTGAGCCACAAATTGCTAAAGCCTGAGAGATTTTCAATTCAAGAAGCATCTCTCTATATTTGCCCTGGTTTTCAGCTATTCCCTAGAAATCTGTTATTGGTAGCTGTTGGCAACAGTGCACCGGACAAGGTGGTCTGTAATCTGGTATACTACTAGTAATCTGATACTACCAGTCTTACATTCTTTTTACATAGAAGTAGATTAATAAAAAGTCTGAAATGAGGTTTTAGCGAGAATTGAAGGTTAAAGAAGCTGATGTGAAGGACAAGCTGTCTTAAGGGACAAGATTAGGTTAGCAATATCCCTGGAAAGTATGGAATGGACAGGCAAAGAAAATAAAGTTAAGGAAACCTGAGATATAAAAAAAGGATCTGTCTTGGCTGATAAAGTTCTAGAATACAAGAAAAAGCTAGGAAGACAGAAAATTACAACAAAGTGTAAGAAGGGAGAGTAATGATTTAATTCTTGCAGAAAGTAAGGCTGGTTTATATTTATTTAGGTAATTGTATGTCTAACTTTTTCACCAGTTTAATGGGTTAAATAAATGCAGATTGTAATTTTGCCCAGCTAACACTTTATCTAAAGCAAGACAATTGACATAAAATCTTTTTGGCATTCATTAATTACACTTCCAGTGATATGTTTAATGCAGTTCCAAATATCTTTATACTGAGGGGAAAAAAAAAAAGTGTAATGGCATCAATCTAAAGTACATTCTTGTTAATGATGAGGGAGTAGGCAATTTAATCTATTATTATGCGAATTCATTGATAACAATGGGTGATTATGACCACTGTTGCCTAATGACTGTTAATTATTATCACAAAGAATGAGACTCTATCTTTCAGACAGAGTTAGCTGTGAAGGAACATGAATATTAGCAATACAAGCTATTTCCTCTAAGTCAAGGGTCATGTAGACTGACAGGAAAATTATATTTGGCTCAGAACTACAAAGAATAAAAATAAAAAGCAATAACTTCTTGCTAGAAGTTATTTATGAGATGTTCCTCATGGATAGATCTTATTTTGGACTACACATGTATTACATGAAAGGGTATAACTTGCCATGGTAACTGTTTGGGGAGATTGTGGATATAACAAGGTAAGAATACTGGAGGTCCCACGACTGTGATAGGAATAACAACTCTGTTTTCTTTTTCTGAGCACATTGTAGAGAATAGTCCCACACAGACAGGAGACTGGACCAGATGACATAATTCTTTCTAAAAAACAACTCTTTCTTTGTTGCTTTCTGGTCCTCATGCTTTTTCCTGCATGGTGGCAAATTGGTTGACAACAAATAAAAATTATAGAGTCTGTTTCTACTATCCATCTGGGGGTTTTTTTATGTCACCCACACACATGCCCATGTATCTACCCACCCACTCATATTATCTACTGCATGGAACACATTCATTCTCTCCCTCACATAATTTATTCATCCCAAGATGCACTAGTGATGTTGCCATTTAGCTTTTGTTTACTGGTAGCCGTAGCAATATTTAAACAGACGTCTATTTACATCCGAAGAGCACATCAATTCTTGCCTGTATGCGTGCACAGCCTTAGTTATAGTTTCTAATGTCAGTATCATCCTTTGTTTGCACAGTCATCAACAGTGTCTGTATTTCTGTTCAGAGTTGAATAATACATTTCCCATTTGAAAAATAGGATGTCTTAGAATATGAAAGACTTTAAAATGTTGAAAAATAAAATGTCTTATCTAAACCAAAGTTCAATTTACTAGGACTATCCTATATTTGAAGTACTCCCCTTGTTTCAGTTATGAGAGATTGACTGAACTTCAATTTTCATGAGACTTCCATAAGTAAATTAATGATCAGACCTTTCTTTCTACCCAAAATAGTGGGATGTTTTTCGTAATAAAGCCTGGGATACAGTTATCATAACAAGGAAAAATGTAAGTGTTCAAGGTTCCACCCATTTTTCTGAATAGGGTCTCCAAATATGAACATGAGTGTATAATATCTTTTTTTACTATCAGAAAGCAAAAGATAGCTCAACATTGAAAGATATCTGTCTTTTCAAACATGATCGTCTTAAAGACAGACAATAAAATATATGATTTAATCAGTTTGCTATTCATTTTGCCTTCACCTTCTCAGGTTTGTGTCTCTGAAATGAGAGCAGTAGACCTTGGACAGTTAAGCAAAGTGCTTGTTGAGCACTATAATGTGGGTTATGGAGCTGGATGGTACCTGGACCACATTGTCATCCATGAATCCGGCAAGACTGATGGCCAGTATGCATTTCTTTGCCAGCAGTGGTTAGACAGCGGAGTCGGTGATGCACAGACGGAACGAATGTTGAAACTTCTTGGAAAAATTAGGAATGAGATGTTGACAGGAAAGATTTATGGTAAGGTCCAAAATCATGAAAGCTTCTTCCAGCTTTTATTTTGTTTGTAATTCATATTGTTTTTCATGTTATTTTTAAGACTAAAACAAAATACAGAAATAATATACCTTAACTGCAAGTTGCATCTCTTACACAAATTGTCTCTGCAAACATTTTCTGGAGGTGGTAGATACAATTATAATGTCCAGGTGTCGTGGTTTGACCCTGGCCGGCA
>NW_009720965.1:0-3665 GCF_000703405.1 Apaloderma vittatum
TGATGAGACTCAAAGATCTGAACATTCAGCTTTCAGCATGACCTTCCGAAAGCCTTGTTTTCATTGGGTGGCTTGTCTCCAGCGCAGATGTAGTAGGGCTGATCCCTTTTGCTTCTGTGATCGGCACCATGTTCCTTACCCCTCTGGGCTCCCGCAAGTACCACCAACGCCAACCCGGGCTGCTCCTTCTCTCAGCTCCATTTTCACAAGGTCAGCCCCACCGTGGGTGCCTCTAGGCTCCTTCATCCTCTGCTTGTCCCCTTCTCCGGGACGAAGCATGCTGCACATGTACCTATGCTTCATGATGTATAAACGAGCTCTACAATTTGCATTGCAAGTCTCTCACAAAAACGTTGTAAAACTTGGCAGCGATGCATATTAATCTCCTCCTCTTGTTTTACAGCGTGTGAAATGTGGCTCAGGTGTCTGTATCTGAATAGGTCTAATAACCGTGGTCCTGCTCTGCCGTTCAAAGAAATAATTGATATTTGCTTGGGGATGTCTGGAGTTCTAATCTCTGATGTATTTATGTGGGCTTAAGTCCAATCTGTTTAGTTTGAAAAAGAAATGGCGATGCCCTTACAAAGTCAATATTTCAGAACAGCTTCAAGGGGGGAAAAGTTAGAGGTTATCGATATCTGGAGTGATGGCTTTTTAATCCTTTATCTTAATTTAGGCTAACTATTGTGAAATAATCTTGTTATCCATAACTACCTGTAGGGGTAAATGACATATTTCTTCATTGTTCACGTGTCTCTAGCTCACCCCATCCTTGTCTGGAACAGCAGCGTGTTCCCGGATGCCTCATGATGGCATGCAGAGTGTCTAATATTTTCAGATGTCCTTTAGTGAAAGCTATGAATTCATATTTAATGAAGCCCAAGTGTCAGGGAAAGTCATTTCAATTATACTTCTGACAAAAATAATATTTCAGAACATGCAGGGAGCTGTAAGAAATAATTGTACATTCCTTATTTATATGGCAACTAATAATAGAATTTTTTTTTCTCCATGACATAACTTAGTCTCATGAAACAATGATTTTGTTCGTGGTTTTTTTTTGGAGTGTGTTTCAGCTGTGGCTGTCTTCCAAGATGGGAATTTGAAGTTAGACCTCTAGAAGAAAAATATATCTATTTTTTTACTAGCCATTTGAGTTAAGCCATGTGACCTTGAGTTTAGCTAAATTTCCTAATATTTTGGTTTGCATGTGAAGCAGAAGGATGTTGTTTGGCAGATAATGGATCATTTACAAGAATTAATTAAATGTAAAAATACTGCTTTTCAGACATGTTCTTAGGTGCTTGGGAGCTGTCTGGTTAGCAGGGAGCGAATAGGTTGAGCTGGAGAACCTTGTCTTGATCCAAGCAGATTAGAACTTTATTTTGATGGACAGAGCAGAGGGAAAATGTTTTCTGATCAGCAGAAAACTTCTCTGACTATGGTATGAAAATTTCTGCAGTTGCAGGAAGCACACGTTTTATTGAGGATAAGCTGATATTTGGTAACACCTAATCCGTGAAAATACTGTTGTGCTGGTTGACATTTAAACACAGTCATTCCAAAATCTTTCTGGTGAATATATTTGGTTTATCTTTGATGTTGACGCAGAAAATATTAACCCCATGTGGAGCTCTGAAGGTGAGATTGTTCATGTTACTTCAGGTATAAAAAAAACCAATAAAAATTAGCCCTTAAACCTTCTCTGTAGTTCTGATAAACACCTTTACACAAATTGCCAAGGTTACACCTGTGTGAGGTTTTAGGAGACAGCTCTGAGCCTCCTAAGGTAGCACCAGGCTATCAGAAACCTTTGGTAGGAAGGATGAGGGGGAAATTTTGCAGATCCCTTCCTAAAGAATTACAAATATATTTGCTCTTTTATCACTTTTTTCTCTGCCTTCTCTGAAAGAGTTCACCAGCTAAGAAGAGAAAATTAACCTCTTAAAAAAAAATCAACATGGACACAAAATTTTCTTAATGAAGGTTTAAACAATGCATCTTTAACTGAAACATGTGAAGTAGAACTCAGCAGCGTAAAAACCTTGCTGAACTTGTGAACTAAATGTAGATATTAAAAGAAACTCACGGTTTGGCTTAAGTGTACACAGCTTCACAGACTTCAGAGGTTCCCACCACTGGGGAGGTGGCTTCTGGCTCATTGAACATGATGTTTGCATTTTAGAGGCAATTCTGGATCTAGTCTAAGAAACATTTACTTTTCTGGAATTAAATTGTGGAGGTTATGTATTTTGGGCAGATACTAATTTAATGAGTGTATTGAAGAGCATAATAAACATTGGAGGGTGCTTTCAGGAGAACTGGATATATTTTTATGTCTGTTCAGGATGTTTGGATCAGAAGTCTTTAAACGAAGACCAGGAGCATCATAAATGCAACACTTCCTATGAATTTCTGAATAGCTAATCCTTGGGAAGGGGGGGAAAAACCCTAACCCACCATTATTGCTGATCTTTGCTTAACGCTGTGGTGTTCCTGACATGCCTGACTGTCATGATTGTCCGATATTGCAGAGTGCCATTCTGCAATAACACATCTTTGATTGGCTATCACCCCATGTGAGCACCTCTGTATAGAATCATAGAACAATTCAGGTTGGAAAAGACCTTTGGGATCATTGAGTCCAACCATTGACCCTACACTACAAGTTCACCCCTAAACCATCTCACCCAACACCACATCTAAGCGACACTTGAACACATCCAGGGATGGCAACTCAACCACATCCCTAGGCAGTCTGTTCCAGGGTCTGACCGCTCTTTCCGTGAAGATCAAGTGTGGTTTATTATTTAGGATTTATGTGCAGAAATTCAGAATTGTTTTCTGCTATGGAATAGTTAACACCAATCTAAGGTAACAGATAACACCAATCTAAGTATTTTATGTATATTTTGTTTTTTTCCCTCCTTCTCTTGGTGATCAAGCTGAACTGCCCTTGCATTTCAGAAATAGTTAGCACTAACAGCCCTAACTGCAAACACCAGAGTGTTAATTGGTATGGACTGTGCAGTAATTAGTCATCTAACTAAAATACAGGCAAGCAGAGGAATCCCTTGAATGGTCACAAAGTAACTGGGACATCAATCAAAGGCTCAAAGATTTGGAGATTATTTTAAATTTAAATAGAGTTCAGACCCCACTGGGGAACCGTACCCTGCCTAGGAGGCTTAATTAGACTAACTGTCTGCAAGACGGCGTAAAACAGATGGGTGCGTTCCTGTTGGAAGTTGTTTAATGCACCTTTTGATAGCTGCAACAGCATATGCATGAACTTTAAACATCTTTGACTAAGCCTTTTGTTGGGTCTCTTACCTCCTTGAGGAGAATTTTAATAACAGGAATAGCTGCATTGAAGAGCTTCGTACTTCTGAGAGCTCTGAGCTGGTAACACCTGTCTAATGTGGGAATTCATCTGCAAACCAAACCTGATGGTTGGCTGAATCATTTCAATGGCGGATCTCAATGTCTCAGCTAAATGTAACTTTACAGTTTAGGAAATATTTTCTTTGAATGAATTGAAGCACAGGATGCATTGAAATGGAGTGTGTGTTAATAATGGAAACTGCTTTTTTTTTTTTAATTGGTTTTTCCCAACTAATTTTTTGTTTAGAGTTGTTTGTTGTGTGTGTTTTTTTTGTTTTTCC
>NW_009720965.1:3680-12050 GCF_000703405.1 Apaloderma vittatum
TGGAGCATGATGGCTGCTTCCTTACATACAGTTACACTTGTGCTTTTACAGGATCCGTTGTGACTAAACCACAAACCCAAGACCTGGCCTTGTTTTGCCCTGCTGGTCACTCGTATCCTGTTATGCCATCACTTATCCTGTTTAGGAAAATCCTCCTTTCCTCGACAGCTTCTGCAAGTTAGGGCTGACACAAATCTCTGTCCTTAGCTCTGACACTGCTGAGGTAAGAGCATGTCATGACACTTTACATTGCAGGCTCAGACTGAAGGAATGATCATCTTTGTAGTGTAGAAGGTAAGAAAATTTTTGATGTCTTGTAGCTAATTCAGCTATTTGCACTTTATTTTCTTTTCTAGCCTAGGAGGTGCCACCAAACTGTGTGATGCTCTGTGGGCATCAGTGCTCTACATGTAAACATATCAGTAATGCAGAGAAATGAGAAAAACTTGGTTTTCTGAAAGAAGGATTCTACTCGATTAAGAAAATAAAACTTGGGACCTTGTGTGTCTGGGGATGAGCAGTTTGTTGGTGTCAAAGAGTTTTGGGAGGTGTTTTTTTTTTTTTTTTTTTTTTTTGCATCCCTCAAGCCAGCCCAGCATCCACGAGTCTCTTGAGGTCTTTCCACAATCTTCTATCTGCTTTCTTGCCCAGGAGAACAGATGGAGGCTGGCTTTGTGCTTGGGCTGAATTCAAGCAACATCAGGAAAATCAGAACAAAGGTAGATGAAGGAAAACACACTGATGTGTTTGTTCCTGGTCTATAGGACTCTTTCATATCTCAGCAAGGGTTTTTTTTTTTTCTTTTGCCAGCAAAGCAGTCCTTACTGGCTTTGAGTGGGATTTGGGTCATCAGGCAAAAAGGATCAGGTCTTCTATCCTTGAAAAGATTTGAATTGACTCCTGTGGATTTTTGGTTAGAGTCCTGAACAAATTTTAATTGGTTTGGCTAATCTATTGATTTTAGTTTTGAAAAATAAATATGATCCTTTCGGAATGGTTGGTTACATGCCTCCGCTGGCAATCGGTATTTATTTCCCTAAAGTAAGTTTTCATAATATTACAGCTTTTGCTGCAAACATCACTTTCCCAGCTTTTGAAGCTTAAAAGAGGAGCAGAGGTTCCCAGCTTTGCATCTTTCTGGGTGCTTCATAAGTGATTTGTATTAATGTGTGCTTAGAAGAATGCTTTCTTGTGAAAATACTGGGTTTTTCATGGATGAATATGACCCAATTCTGCCTGGTGAAAACACGGTTATAAATAAGAGCTGACGCCATGGCATTGAGAAAAAGCACTCTGTTCATGGAAATACTTCTTGTCCAGAGGGTCATACGTGTTTTTATTTATCTATTGGTTTTTAACTTGGAAAACATCTGTATTTGGAGTGAATACACACAGGGGTTGTATTTTACTACAAGTAGGAGCTGAATGTTCTGGCTGATGTCGGCCAAGTTTAGAATAACTTAATTGCTGAAAATGTGTGTCTTCCAGAGGAAACCTGAGTGTGATTAAACTCTGCCTGGCACAACCAGCCTGCCACTTTTTTCAAGCATAGATATTTATTTAATTTGGTCTTGATGGCTGTTTTGATGTTTTAGATTTTCTCACAGGTGTTGAAATTTTCCAAGATCAAGAGGAGTTACACGAAGTTATTCTTGAGGCTTCCCTTCACCAATTTTCTCTGACATTTAGTTCTTATTTAATGCTGTATTATGCTTGATTTATCCTTAGTTCTTCTAGGTCTCCTTCCTTTTTTTTTTTTCTTTCTTCCTTCTGACACTGTAACATGTTCCTTTCAATGTTTTTATAGATCAAAGCATTTTCCTCTACCTTTCTTCCTGTCTCTGTCTTTGAAACAGGTATTTCAATTAATGTAAACGGCAGCTAGAAAGGAAAGATGATTCAAGAGCTGTATAGTGCTGCAGTAATTTAATTTGGGCATCTCTGAGTATCTCACTGAATTTCTGGTTGTTAATGTGCTTAAATTTCTTTGTCGCATTTGATTTTCATGGAAACCTTAGGGGACACCTCCAGACAGCCAGAGAAGAGCGAAGTGGCTCAAAGAAAGCAGAAGGAAGAGAGTTTAGAGAGGTCTTGTTTGTCTGGTATAGTTTCTGAAGATGAAATGAATCTTTAATTGGCAACCAGCTCTCTGGGAACGCTGTTCCGTGGTCATGGGTGTCCCTTGGGACTCAGTCACCTCCTAAACAATCTCTTGCATGTTTTAGTCATCATCTGTGCTGCTGGCAGTCACCCTGTGATGAGATCCCCTGGGGGAAGCCTGGACACCACTTGGAGGGGAAGCAAAAATTATTCATTGCTCACAACCAGCTGCTTAACTGAGATCACTTTACTCCACCAGAACAGCTAACTAGAGATTTGCGTGCTCTCAGCTGATGTGTCTTATCAGGCAAATCCATAGGAAGATGGTGGAGGTGGAATTTTTTGTGTTGTGGCTTTCTCTGCTATGGAGCAATTTCACTGGGCAGTAGAGGCTGCTAAGAAGGGAATAAGGGAGATAGATGCAGGTGGTCCATAGCATCAAAGGAATCAAAGAATTCTAAGGATGCTCATTCTTTTTACAAAGCTGCTGTTTATGAGGAAGCATCAGTTTTCCAGAAGCAGGACTTTTTTGCTATCTAAAGATTTAGTAGCCTAACTGCATGGAAATTGAATCACTGTCTATGGAAGTATTAAAAGAAACATATAAATGAAGTACTTAAGGATGTGGTTTAATGGTGGATCTGGTATTACTAGGTGAACAGTTGGAATCAATGAACTTAGAGATCTTTTCCAACCTAAAAAAAATATCTGAAATAGATTTATTCCCCCCCCCACCCGGTTGCTCTGCCCCTGCAGTCACCTCTGGGCTCTCCTGTCCCTGTCTCCTGGCTGGACAGGAGGATGTGGGGCAGCACATATGAGCACATTTTGGATGTTTGTGCCTAGAAAACACCCGTCTCAAGCCCGTGGATGTGTTTTATACTTTCCGTGGCATTGTGTGCCGTGTGGGCTTTCCCTTTGCTCATGGCAGAGCTTCCCCTGGTCCCTGCCTCGGGCTGCAGTGCACAGCTGAGGTGGAAGGAGGGAAGACTTGGAGCCTTCTAAGCCAGATTCAGCTCACAAGCCTGGTTTTGACCACCTGCAGTTTGTTCTGAAGGTTGGAGATAGGAATGTAAATGAATGTATTTTGCATCCTGTCCCTTATGGACAATCTTTTTTTTTTTTTTTTTACAGGAATGAGTACCTCAAGGTACTGAGCTGAGAAGACAGGGGCTCTATTTATAGCCAGGGCTGTTTGAGCTGTTGTGAGTACGTGGGAGATGTACAGCTATGCCATGTTGGCTCTCTTCATCTGAACCCTCTTGTTTAAAATAGTAGGAATGTAGATTTTGGGGGGGTATTTAACCACGTTGTTGGTTGTACTCTCCTTGGGGAAAGGGTTCTCTCTACTCAGTTTTACACGTCTTCACGTAATCTCCTCTTCCAATCCTCCTAAAACCATGGTGGTGTCACTGGCTTATTTCTGCAGATCTGGTGCCACAGTTTCACAGAACAGTTGCAGACTGCTAGGTAGTGTAAATACATACGGAAATTCTGAAATTGTTTTTGCGATTTAATTAGCTGCTGCTTTGACTGTTGCAGCATAAATACAAAAGTAAGGTAGTCCCTTTTTCCCCCAAACGGCGCAGATATTAGTTAAACTGATAAAGACACAAGGTGTTTCTGCACCTGCTTTTGGTTTGGTTTCTCACCAGATGTATTTGTTAGAAAACTGTCAGCAGGATAATAGTCTTTTTTTTACTTAGAATTTCTTTTTTTCTTCTTACAAATACTGTAGGAGCATTGCACTTGTGGTACGCTAATCTCTTCTTACATTCAACTGAAATTGCGTTGGTTCTAAGTAATCATAAACTGACAGACTTGAAAAGCTAACATTTGCTAGCTTCAAAGGAATGGAAACTGGTGATAAGTGAGGTTGTAAAAAGTCAAATTAAATGTTAATTGATGCAAGGGCACAAAGCAGTGAGGCACTTATTTTAGATGCAGGCACTGCATTTATCAGAATTGACAAATTGACCACTGTGGTTTCATGGATTACTCTCATTTCTATTTTCTTCATCTTCATTTATACAGAGAATAAGTTGTTGGGGAAAAAATGGTAGGGAGACTACAGCTAAAGGCAGCTGTTTACTTAGACTGATTCAAAAGTCGGGAGAACACTTGGATACCAATGTGGGTACTGGAAGTGTTTTAATTTGGGAAAGTGATCTAAAAAGACAAGTACCAAATTGTCCTGATAATTTGCATAAAGAGAAAGCACACTCACAGACTTGGGGAAATAAATTGGAAATCCTGTCTTAATCATCATTGCATTTAAATCATGTGGATTTGCATAAACCCTGATAAATAGAAAAAAAGACTTTTCAGAATTGTCACAGAACCATAACTACTTGTTATTACATATATAAAACAAAGAATTAAAGTTATCAAAATTAAATCAGATGTTGAGGATTATTCTTCTTTTCTCTTGCTTCCTGCTCTCACTCTCTCCCTAATAACCTGAGATGAATCACAGACTATTTAAATTGCTTAATGCTTAAAATAGGTTGCAGAAGTAGGACAGATACATGAGCATATATTTAAGATATTTGCATTGGTCTTCAAAGTAAGCTGATTTTGCAAAACCCCAAAAAACAACCAAAAACGGGGGGAGGTGGTACACAAGTCATCTTTCTCCTGAAAATTAAATTCTCTTGAATTCTGAATCAATGTGTCTTCATCCTTGAATACTGTGTGCTCAGCTGAGGAAAGCTTTGGAGCAGAAAATAGCAAGACTCAGACCCTGGTCTCTAGGTCTCTGTTAACTCAAAGCCTAGCCCTGCCAAGTCAGTCCAGACTTTTTGTCCTCAGAAGAAAAAAAGCCAGCAGGCACTTTCTCACCTGTTCACTTGACTTGTGTTAGGAATCCTTTGGAACTACATGGCTGAGTGACACGAGAGGGGTCGTGCACTGAAGCTCCTAATATAAAGCCTTCAAAAATTAATGTATATCTGGAGTCTGAAAGCAGCTTCTTTATAGTGATAATTTTTGTGCAAGTAAAGCTGTGCAGGAGCATAATAAAGATTTAAATAATGAAACAGTGAGACAGCGCGTGGTACCTCAAAGAAGAGTTCGTAATATTAGACCATGATTTCAGGTTTCTGTCATCAGGAGTGTATGGAGGTGAGGGGAGCAAAAGTCTCACCCTTCTTGCAGTAGTAACCTCTTGGTAACTTACCCCACCTAAATGTTTACTGGAATCCATTGTCTGGATATTCTTTGTTTTTCTGGGCAACAATTACTCGTGAAGAGTTGAGGTACTTGCATGGATGTTCTCAGAGCTCACCATGTTTTTCTTAACACGTGTAAAGACTAAATTTTGCAATGATGTTGTGGAAAGTTTCCATGTTTTGCAGATAGTTGGGAACTGTTATTTGAGTAGTTGGTTTCTGGCCCTTCTAGACTTTCAGAGTTTGACTGGCTACTATTGCTTTGCTATTTATCTTGATTTTTGGTAGTTTTTGTGGGTGGGATTATTTTTTAAGCCATGCAGATTGTCACCAAACTATAGTCAAAGTCACTGGAGGGGTTACAAATGTTCAGCATCCCTATGTTCCACAAAAATTTCTACATGTCCTAGCAGCGCCTTACTGCTTGAGAGAGTTCTAGTCACCTGATTTATGAAAATACAGTATTTATTGGAATGAATATTGCTGCATGCCAAGTTATGGCTAACGCTATCCAGCCGTGTGCAACCTGGGTGTATTATCCAGCTTGTAAACGTCAGAAAAAATGTGTTGTGTTGAATGTTCTGCTGATCTAGTGGAGAGGCATCCCTGCCCATGACAGGGAGGTTGGATTAAATGATCTCTGAGGTCCCTTCCAGCCTGGGCCATTCTATGTGCAGTTAGTGCTGCTATGTCTGCAGAAGTGTCGATCGTATAGATATAAATAAAATATCTTCTATGAATACTGTCTCGCAGTGTACTTAAAGACACCTTATTGCCTTGCGAAATAAAAAATAGCAAAGGATTTCCAGCTATGTCTGTCTTTGTAAATTAACACTTGAAGTTTCTAAAGAATATTCCTTTATTCAAAGTCTCTTGGCTTCACAGCGAGATGGCGTAGGCTTGAAACCAGCCACGGAGATGTCTCAAAGAGCTTTGGAAAAACATGTGAAAAAGAGAACTATAGCCTGTGCTGTACTAGCAGCAAAGGTTGTAAAGAGAGTGTAATCCACGCCACACAAGCGATCCTATTATCGTAACAACTATTTGCAAAGCAGCGCTTAAAAGGATTTAGATTGACTATATAATGAACTGCTATGGAGAGGACGCTGTGTGTGAAATAGCTGGGAACGTGTCTGCCTGCTTAAAACTAACTTTTAAACATGACGAGTTTGGGGCAAGGAGAAGAGATGCTAAAGTATGGACAAGAAGTATATTCCCAAAGAATTTTCTCCCAAAGTCCTTGTTATCCATGACTGGTTTCCCCAAAGCACCCACCTATTTTTAAAAGCAGGGCCAATGCTACGTTTTCTTCTTGCATGAATTTATTTCTATGTTGTTAGGTGATGGTTGTAACCTCCCATTTACAGCATGTCTGGCCTTGCAGCTGGCTCTGCACATCCCGAGCTGGTGTTGTGGCAGTCGGAGCAGTGATCTAGCTGCTCAGGGGTTGAGCAGGAACATCCCCTGTCCCTTACTACCAGCTTCTGAAAGACTTTAAAATACTTTTAGAAAAAGGTATTTTGCAACCCTCTTGTGTGAGTTCACATCTCCTATGCAGCATTCTTCTCTTTCACCTCGTTGTTGTGGGTTAATTTCCTCTAAATGTCTCATTCCATTTCTCTAGGTTTTAACTTTTAATGGGTCGTTTGTTTCTACTTCGTCTACTTCCTATGGGTTAATTATGTAAATCTTCATTTTCTGTCATGTAAGTCTCTTCATTTCACACCTCTCTGGAGCTGGTTAAAACCCCAGGAAGGTGTCTGTCTTTTATTATTATTATTATTATTTGTCTGTGTACCTCCTGATACAAGTTAACGCTCCATGAGACTAGTGCTTTAAATTATTAAAAGTATGTTGGATCTTTCTATTTTGTGTCAGTGCCAGCTCTATCCAAGATATATTTTCAAATATATTTTTCATGAGACAATAAAATAGCCTAATAATTCTTGATGTCACACGTGGAAGTTTGTGAATAAATATGGCATGCAGTGAATATATAGTCTCAATACTCCCAGATATCATATGGCAGTGTTTTTCCTTATTTTTTTTTTCCCTCTGGAGATTATGAAAAGCAGGCCCCCCCCCCCTTCTTTAATAATCAGCAGACTGTAACAAATCTTGAGGTCTTGCTGCTGTAGCCTTTCTTGCACGCTTGCCTTTGTTTTTAGTGGGCATCTTCCCTTTGAAAACTTGAGGTGATTTTTGTGGGTGCTGAAGGATATTGGGCTGTAATTTTCTTAAAGCCATTACCAATCATATCCCGTGCCCTGACTAATGTTTCATTCTCTTGCGAAGAAAGGGCTTTTTCTACAACAGAATCGGGACAATTACTCCAGCAAAATTACAGTACATTAGCCGTGAAGTGTCAGAAGATGGCAGCCAATTTCTGCTGTTTGATCAGGAGATTCAAAATCCTCCTCGTTCGGTAAGAACAAAAACTCTGAGAAGAGGAAATGAGATGTAATGGTAATTTTCAGATTGCCTGTCAGCCCTAAACACATTTCTATCCATCAAGAGAGTGACATAATGTTAACTTCTCTAGCGTTTGAATTTGCATAACCCACAGCGCTTGTACTTTCTTGAGACTTCACAGCAGCTTTGCCACGTGTGATTCGTGGAAAAACGTTCCCACGTAGCGTAAACAAAGGCGAAAGAAGTTTAGTGTTGCTGCACAACTCGTTATCTGAACGTATCACAGTGCTGCTGCACAATTTGTGTATATCATTCAATAAAAATGACTCCAGTGAAATCAAAGCTCTCAAATAAACCACACTGGTATTATTTTTATGCCTCTTACATCTGTGACTGGTGTAATAAATACTCAGCAATGGAGTTTTTAGAGTTTTCGATGGCTTGGTGTTGGATGACTTGTTAAATGAGTGGCTTTGCCAGGTAAAGGCAATTGAATTTATCACCCCTGGATTAGCAAGGACGTTTGTCTTGCTGGCTGTCCAGACTGCAGACAGAAAACAGTGTTTGAAAGTTTAGATTTGTGAGCTGGGTTTATTTGATAGTAAAGGACTGAACTTGCAGATTCGGTTAATGAGAAATTCCCAAGAAGAGCTTGTAGAACGAGATCCCAGAGAAGGAAAAAAAAAAA
>NW_009720966.1:0-6651 GCF_000703405.1 Apaloderma vittatum
AGTTAGTTGTATATAATAACATTTTTAATCATATCTCCAAATTACGGGTGAGAAAAATGAAAAAAATCCAACAAAAACAAACAAAATCAAACAATTTCCAACAAAACAAACAAACAAACAAATCAACAAAAATTCTGTCCAGTCAGGTGCCTCTGGCTTAAGTGACAAAATATGGAATCAATCTACTGAAATTTTCAATTCCCACTCGGTCCCCGTGTGTTGCCTGGTCTAGTCGAGAGGTGGCGTCCCTGCCCATGACAGGGAGGTTGGATTAGATGATCTCTAAGCTCCCTTCCAGCCTAGGCCATTCTATTATTCTATGATCCTATGTTTTTATTTTCTATTAATCATGTAACAAGAGAAAAATGTGTCTTAGTCTTTCCTTCATTTTCTGTGTATTATTACAAACCAGTGACAGCAGTGATACCTGCAGCAAGAATATATTAGGGGGGGAAATGATACATTCATCTTTGGTTCTGTGGCTTGATATTTATTTTAAATAATACTGGATCGTGTGTGCCAGGATCTGCTAATGATTCACTGATAAAACTGAGAATTTGGCTATTTCATTCTGTAATTAATTACAGATGTGAATGCTCTGTTGGCCACAAATTGCAAACCTGTATAGCTGCCAACCACTCGTTTGCTTGCCATCGGTTAAGCCATTAAGAGGGAGTACATGGTGCTATATGCAGCCCTTTAGCAACTGGTTCACATATGAACAGGCTTGGGAAAGTTGTGGGCCTAATACTGTCAGTTTTCTTTGTGAGTTGAAGATTTAAGATTGTAACTCTAGTGAAGCAGAACAGCGTTAGTTACTGTTATCTTCCAAAGAAGAAAAACTTCGTTAATGTTACCTGTAAGGAAAATGCATCATAACCAGTTCTTTTGTATATGGAGGATAGAAGCTGAAATTACAAGCCCTGGTATGTGCAGAGTCTCTCGACTACGTGCTCATTTTAAGAAATTAATACTAAGCTACCTTTGGAGAGTGACGATTTTTCTACCATTTTTCTCAAAATGGGTACGTATTGAGGTGTTTAATCTTACCTGTAATCAATTTCTAATTTAACTACAAAACAATTGTAGAGACTAATCAGGGCCACCTCTATAACATAGCAGGATGTGGAGGTGTGTTTTCTGTGGTTTTTTTTTCAGTCCAACAATATTAGAGCTTCTGCAAAATTATTCAGAGCAAACCCTGATGCATTGTGCTACATGTTGATGTAGTGGGACAAAGAGGCTCCACCTGTTAGCCTGCAGGAGCTCTGTGAATCTTGTGTCCTGGAAATTTATAGTCCTCAATATACCTTCATCCTACTACCGTCTTAAGAGCTATGGTCAGTTGTATCTCTGTGGCTATAATTTAGACTGAAATTAGACTGATGAACAGAGCTGATCAGCCCTGGGTCCCATCTTGTAAAAGTTATTTCCATACCTGTTTAATGATATCGTAGAGCCGTAGAATACCAAGTTGGAAGGGACCTCAAGGATTATCAAGTCCAACTTTTAAGGTAAAGAAATACAGTTTATAGCTTGTAATTAATTTATTTGACAGTAGCATACTTTTCTGGCAACAAAGATGATTCTTACTGTATAAACGTAAGAATTCTGAGTTAGGTTCTTCTCACAAAATCTGTTCCCTCTTGATGAGAACCTTATTCTTTCCTTCAGCCATGATAACAAAAGTTCCTAGGCTTTAACTAACAATACCTAAAACTTTTCACCTGTACAATTTGATGATGCAATTTCTACTTGGACATGCATTCCATTTAGGTCTTATAGTAAAAATGGAAGTCTGCATGAAATGAATTCATTACATACTGAAATGCTTTTGTAGACACTGTGTAAGCTAATATCTGTTCCTTCCACACTGCCCTCTCCACATTTTCCAGGAGAGATCAGGAAAAGTAATTATATCAGTATGTCTATCATAGGATGGTAACTGTTTTGGTTTGGTTTCTTTTTTTTTTTTCTTTTTTTTTTTTTAAAAAAACAGTTTTCTTTTCTACCATATAAGTGATGTTGAGAAAGGCTGGAACTCCACACAGCATCATCAGGGCTCAGGTAACAACATTCCTGAACATAACAAATGTTGTCCATATGGTTCTTGAGCAATAACCGTGGAGAGGCACACATGGCCTCCAAGATGGTGGAAAACAGAATCTACTTTATTGTAAGCAGACACACATATTTATACTTATTAGCAAGAAGCACTATTTGTGGGTTACAAACAGAAGACCAGACTATGCAGCCAAGGCTGTTGTTAGCTCATGTACTCCTTCAATCACTCTCTTAACATACAAGGAGAACAGACTTTCCCAGGTCTGTTTTGCTCATACTCTCCCATTCACTCCCATGCACGTCTTGTGTACGAGAAGCCTCTTATCTGTCCGTTCTCACAGATGAAGTCCCAACATGAGCTGTACTCGGCTGGTCAAGGTCTCTTTTCATTATTAGCAAGCAAGAGTTATGTACTTGTTTAGAAAATAGCTCAGGGATGAAATTCTTAATTCTGCAATGCAGCGCTGCTGGCACAGCTAACATGTAGGATATTCACAAATAACAAGAGAATTTCAGGAACAAGAGCGAAGCATTTACTGCAAAATTGAAATTCCATATTCTGAATGGACAGACAACTAAACTACCTTCAGTAGTGCTTTCTTAAATTTTCTCCTAATTATTTTTTCAGTAAAAATCTTTATAGATTTTTTTCTCCACAATCGGAAAATAAGCTATGAATTCCTGTTAAGTATTCCTGTTCAGAAAGTCACTTGCTGCTGCTGGTAACTCATTAGAGGAAAGGAACTTTTCTGTTGCCATCAGTTGGTGGACCAAATGAAATGGCATTCATGTGCTACCTCTGTTTTTCTCCTGCCTTCCCATTTCCAAAAAGTATGATTATTTAGCTATTTAAATGAGAGTAAGTTTTATGGAAGGTAATATTGGTTTCAGTATCTTGCAGCATTGAGACACGTTGGGAAGAAGTAAAGGAATTTTCTGAGTCAGACAACAATTCTGTTTTCTGCAACAAAAGTGTTTCTTGCTTTTGTTTCCCTTTTTTGCCTTATAATAATACAGTTATTACATATTTGATGTTGAAATTGTTTTTTAAAAAAACCAACCCCTCAGTCCTAGGTTTCCATTTTGTATAAGCCCTGAAAGCATGTTAGGGACTCGTGCTCTTTTTTGCTCCTGTTCTGTTCCCCAGTATTCAGTCTAGTCTTTTACAAACCTGCATGGCTAGAAGTGGATGTATTGAGATGGGCAGCTTCCAAGAATGGAAGGATGTTTTTCAAGAAGGAAGATAATTTCAGGGAAAGGCCGTAATTGTACTTGGTCATCACTAGTCTTATAAGAAAATTATTATAGGATGGGACACTGGGTTGGAGTTTGATCTGTCTAAAGAGGTGTGTAAGATTAGTACCCTTAAAAGACTGGGAAAGCTTCTAAAGGGAGAAAACAAAACAGGTGTGGTGTTGTGTGGTTTGGTTTTTTTACCAGAAAGATAATCAGGCAACCTTTCAGAAATATAACTCAATGTCTAGCCAGGAGCACATAAGTAGTAAATTATTTGTAAATAAAACTTCCCCTATCACTAAATACTCTTAGGACAGGTCTTTCCTTTCAGGTTTGCACTTTGAGTAGCCAAGACTTTCCAGCTGATGCAAAGTCTTCTTCCTCTGTGCCTCCAAGGACAGCCTCTCCTTGCCATCACCCATAAGGCCTGGCTGTGTGTCTGACATGTACAGCACTTCAAATTCCAGGCTTTCATCCATGCTGCAGGCTCTCTGCTTGGGGCCACTAGCTCCTTCTCTGTCGGGTGTCTCCTCAGCGCTTTTGAAATGTCCCTGTGCACGTTCGATCCGTGACAGTACACAATGCACTCTCCAGACGTGAACTCATGCCTCCCTTTTTAAAGAATTATCATGTAGCTACATAAATGGGCAAGGCACGTGCCATTTTTAACATACCATCACTGAGCTGTTAAATACTGGTGGATAAAAGGGAAGAGAGCCATAAAGAGGGGGAGGTAAAAGACCATGACAGTAATGCAGCCACATAGTCCTTTTCTGAAAAAAAGCTGCCATGCAACAACATTGCACTGTCATGTCCTATAGTAGCTCTTGGTTTTGGTTGGGGTTTTTCTTAGTAAACAGGGTAGCATGTCTTAAGACCTTCTTAGAAACCTCTTCTCAAGGCTACAAATCTTAGGTTGAAGGGGGAAAATATTTCAAGAGGTAAGTACCTAAATTATGTCCCACTTTAGGACATATGTTTCCCAGGAGGTACACCAGAAGTGGCAAAATGTCTTTACATATTTTTTACGTCTTTTTTATTATTTTTTCCCCTCTGAGATACTCACTTGTATACAAGTATGGTTATTGGAGCCTGCTAAAATTAGTTCAATGCTTAATTATTTTGACACAGTGATAGACATGATAAAATGCTCCCTCATGTCTCCAGCAGATTCTTGCCACAAGATATTAGAGAGATATGACTGTGCCCTTCACAACTAGGAGTCACATTTATCTCTCCACAAAATTATTTGTGACAGACTGAAGTGAATAGTTATAGGTGTCAAAAGACTGGATGTGCAAAATCTCAGTAAATGTAACTAGTAACAAAATGTAAGAAAGAGCTACATGTGTTTCTGTAATGTTTTCTATAAATTGCCTTTAAATGATGTTTTACATGCTTGCAAATATTTTTCTAAAAATGCTATCACTTGTGGTAAAACATTATTTCCCTAAAATTACTATATGATTTTTTTTTTTCTGAGAGCTAAATATATGTGGAGAAGAGTGTGAGCAAAAACTCACATTATTAAATTCTTTTAATTCCAACAATTTATATTTTTTTGAGAAACTTCACAATCAGAGACACATCTTCAACTTTAAGGAAAAAGCTTGAAATCGATCAGAGGTCATCTGATTGGCAATACAGGTTCCAGTTTGGTATTTGGTTGTGAAAAATGATGCTTATTGGAATTTCTTGCTCTGACAATTATAATATTTTTTTCACCCTACTTCTGCTTACCATGTCCTAGCTCATCATGAACAGGATTTCCTAGTTTTATCCCGAGATCACTTCTTTCAGTAGGGCCATCTGTGTTGCTAGGCTTGTAAATGAGAAGAAAGATCAGTCCTCCAGTCTACTTTCAGATTTTTAGAAGGAATTAAGTGGCTGCAGGCAAAATGTTATGTGCAGTACCTGTGCTTTAAATGAAGAAAGGACTACAAATGGGTGCTGTGGAAATGTTGTTCCAATGCTATTGTTCTAGACTTTAGGGCAAGTCAGCCCTTCCACTTTTTTTTTTGTTTGATTTGGTAATTGAATTTTACTCTGTCTAGTTGTTTTGCTTTCGTGTATCTAGTAAATCAGCAAACCACTTCAGTTTTAGTTCACATTTCTGTTCACATTACTTGATTAAAAAAAGCTATTTTACAAAACTGTATTCATTTAATTTATTCTGCATTAATAGTGATTGTAGGGTATTTCTAGAATTATATATATACTCCTTAAATATAATTCACACAGAGGCTGCAAATGTAAATACTGCAGTTAGGTTTTTCCTAAAAGGAATTGCTAGAAGGGTTTTGTCTGTTTTGCTGAAATTTCAGCTGTGCTAGTAGGTAGTCTGTAGCTCTTCAGTATACATATGTGTGTATTCAAATTTGTGACTGACAGGCTCATGGGGCTCAGAAATGACCTTTTTTTCTTTCTTTTTCTTTTTTTTCCTTTTTTTTTTTTTTCCACTTTTTTCCTTGCACAATAATGCCTGGTATTATCTATAAAGACTATTGTTGCTAAATGGAAAAAGATCATAAGCATCCATGCTCCTTGTCAACAACAATAGGAAGAATTTTGCCATACCATCTCCAGGTTTTCTGTAGAAAGATCAAGGAAAATACAGCCTAATAGCAGCTGCCATTTTGTTGCAATTTCTGTCTTACCCGTGTGCAAAGGCTGAACAAATACTTTCACATTGGACTAGAAGGGAAGTCCAGATTTTTAAAAATGTTTGTTCTTAGCTGACTACAGTGTAAAATATCTCAGAAACTTGGCAAGGAGAACTATTAAATAAGTTAGGCCTGGGTTCCTCCCGTTTCTTTTAAAAAGCTGTTTAATGATTTAAAGATTTCTCTTTGCTAACAGGTGGGAGCTATTTTTCTAACTTTATTGGAATGCATCTATTAGTGTCTTTATTCAATGCTCTGGCTAAAAACAGTGTATTTCATAGAATCATAGAATCATAGAATCACCTAGGCTGGAAGGGACCTTAGAGAGCATCTAGTCCAACCTCCCTGTTATGGGCAGGGACGCCTCTCAACTAGATCAGGCTACTCAAGGCTCCGTCCAACTTGGCCTTGAACACCTGCAGGGACGGGGCAGCCGCAACATCTCTGGACAATTTATTCCAAAGTCTTGCCACCCTCCTACTGAAGAATTTCTTCCTAAGATCTAATCTAAATGTATTCTCCTTCAACTTAAACCCATTTCCCCTTGTCCTATCAGTGGACACTCTTGTAAAAAGTCCCTCCCCAGTCTTCCTGTAGGTTCCCTTCAGGTATCGGAAGGCAGCTATTAGGTCCCCCCAAAGTCTTCTCTTTTCCAGACTGAACAGTCTCAGCTCCTGCAGCCTGTCCT
>NW_009720967.1:0-4689 GCF_000703405.1 Apaloderma vittatum
AGTCCCTAACATTCTGTGATTCTGTGTGATCTCATCTCTTATAGATGGAGGAGCAAAGTCTGGATAATAAAGCCCGTTCCAAAGGCTGCACTTCTAAAAAAGAAAAAGTCTCAGATTCACTTCAGTGTGAAATTTACATGCAGCCTAGGGATAGGATACGGGTGGTGGTTAGTCCCTAAGACTTTGCTTGTCGCTGTGCATCACAGAGTGCGACTCAGTTTGAGCAGGTGCCCGCCATAGGGAGAGCAGTGCTTCCATGCTGCCTGGTCCCTCCTCATTTTCTTTTCCTGCTTTCTTCTGTTTCTCATCTCAACCTTGAGCCTTTTCTTCTTTGTCCACTACTCCAGCTGTTAACATGCTGAGTATCAAAGATAGTGTTCCTGAGGCTTCCCAGCTAGAATATGAAAAAGGCCCATCGGTACCATCAGCAGGCTGGGCTGTGTTGCCCCATTCCACAGGAGAAGGAGGGCTGGCCTGGGGGCACCATGAGGAAGCCATGGGTCCTCCTGCACCCCTCGATCATGCCATGCTTGGTGTATTCACCTCCAGCCCTGCCTGCGCTGCGGGTGTGCAGGGACAGCCGCCGTTGTCCATGTTAGGAAACACGGGTTATACTCCTCAGTTAAGTGCTTTTCTGCTCTCTGCAAATGATCATTCCTCTAAGTAAAGGGCTATTAAAACATCTGTGGCTGGATCTCGCGGTATCCTGAAGCGTGTGTTAGCCAAACTGATGTTTGAAAATGTCTTGTGTGTTAGACTGTGCGTTCTGTATTGCAGAAGGCTGCACGTTTTAGGTTTGAGCTTCTATGATAAATACAGTCAGTTGCTGTGGGAAGGGTTTAAGAACACAATCCAGGCTAAGAGAATGCATAAAATTCAAGAAAGCTAAAAGGTTTTGAACTTCACTGTTAAGGCTCCTTTCTAATGGAAGTACTAACTGCAAGTTTAAAGCTTGACATTTCCTGCTTTTCCACTCAAATATTATGAGGTATGGCAGTAATTACCTCTTTTATCAGGGCACAATGTAAACTTCCTAAAAGTAGACTTGGATTGCCATTGAGCTTGCACATTCCAGCGCAAGCAGCTATGGAAAACATACTTTAATTGAGAGCGTTAAAAGTGAAGTGGGAATTCAGGTCCAGTAGTTCTGATTTCTGTGGCTGTAACTGAAACTACTGTTGTATGAGGGGGAAAAAAGCGTATGCAGACAGCATGCAAGTTTAATGCTAGAGCACTTTTGTAGACCTGTGAGACTAACGCAATTAGTTTCTTCTAGAATGTTTTATGCCTCTTCAGTAAGCCCTTGAGAAGCTTATAATTATCTTTATGATGTTTTGCTGCATGTTGTTAGCTATTAATGATTAAAAGTATTTTATTCTCATTGAACTTGTGAAGACACCTGGCTTGCATTATCAATGGGTGTACAAGCACATCAAAATCCAAAAGGTGCTAGTTTCAGGATAAGAGATCTTCTTGGATCAGAGGGGAAAGCGCAACTCTTGCCTCTTCCTTTCTCTGATAAATAACCAGCCGTTCTTATCCCCCCACTTGAAAAGCTTTCCTGTGCTCCAGTCTCCTGCTGTGCTAGCAGCTTGGTGACGTTTATTGGATCGGGTCCCATTAAAAATCTCCTTATAAGCAATTAAACATTGCCTTTACCCCCCCTTACCACACACTGTGACAAGCCTAAGACATTTATCGCAAACAGTGAAGTTCCTGAAGACTGACATGTGCAGTGCAGGGAGCAGGAGAGACCAAGCACTTCAGTGTTAGCAGAGAATGTGTTAAGGGAAAATGAGTAGGGAGGAAATAAATATTTAGACATAGAAATCCATGATATGCCGAAATACTTGCTCATGTGGTCTTCTCTAGGCTGCACTTTTTGTTCCTGTAATGCCTGGTGGTAGCCCTGTTCTGTCTGCTGAGGCTGACTGGCAGCAGCTTTAGGTGGGCGAAATCCCCCCACCAATAAAAATAATCCAAATGCTAAGACTGGAATAAATGTATATATTAAATATTCCAGTAAGCTTTATCAGTGAAACATTTGGTTATGGTTTGATTTATGTTGAAATAAATAAATAAATAAAACCTTTGCAAAACAACTGTTTGAACTTAACTGCTGGTCTGGAGAAACTTTAACAAAACAAATATTGATTAGAATGAAACTGTTAATGTGACACTGGAGCATAACAGACTCACAGGCCTTTACTGTCTTCCAGCTTGGGGTTGTTTGGGTTTCTCCAGTGTGGCACTATTTTTGCTCTTTGCTTTTTCCAGGGACTGAGAAATTTCTGACATAAGAGCCTGGCTCTCTGGCTGGTGTGTACCTATCTCTAATTGTTTCCTGCCTTCCAAATGGGGCCAGGGACTTGCAGATGGGGGGAGGGAAACTGGAAAAAAATTAGAACTCTCTCAGTATTAAGGTCTCCTTATTGGGTCAAGGAAAGAAACAATTGTTCCCTTAAGAATTTGTGTTACTTTTTAATTTACTTGTAAAGGCTAAAACTTAGCATTTTTCTTGTGAGAGCTGGGATTCTCATGTTATTTTAGGAATTCTGGACCCATGTTGTCAGGAAAAGCACTGGATATGGAAAAACTGAAACCAGTAGTGTTGTCATCTCCTGAGACCCCTGATGTTTCCCTTACAGCTCCTAAAAGCAAGATCAGAATTTAATCTCTCAAGTTGTCCTTCCCCCAAAGAAATTTCTCTAGTTGCAGACAGACGTTGAGAAAACATAACCTGAGTACATACAAAATTCTTAATTTCTGAAGGACAAATTTGACAGACACCCCTCCCCCCATGTTCCTTTTTAACAAATTGTGTTTATTTTGGGGCTGAACTTGTGATTTCTCGAACATTTGCAATTGACAATATAGAAGCTCTTGAAAGCTGGCTTCAACATATGTCAACATTTGATATCAACGTTGTAAAAGGAAGGTTTACCTGGAGTTACAAGCGATATCATCCTAGGAGAAGGCTCCTGAAGCCCACCTAATGGCATGGTTGCCGTCATATTTGTATGATCTGTATTTGTAAGAGTTACAAGCTGTCTCTGAGCACAGCGTCCATCTTAAGAGAGCCAGACAGATGACAGATCTGTGCTGGCCCATGTTGTGCTAGGTTAAAGAGTGAGGTGTGGTGAAGAGTCTTGAAGAGGTCTGGTGACACTCGGGGACAACTGTAGAGGAGGCAGTGGCATCCTGGGTATTTGTCCTGGTTTGAGCAGTATTGCAGGCAGTGCAACAAGCAGCATGCATTTTAAACAAACCCAAAAACTACCTGCAGCAGTGGTATCTGTAGGATGGTGCTTTCTTCCCGTGTTTCTTGTCATGCTCTGGCTGTTCTCATTTAATAAGTCTGAGACACAAACTCAGTTCCTGAACCTGTTGAAGGCTGTGACCAAGCTTGTATTGAGGCAGAAGGAGCACCTGTCCCAACAACGTCAGGCCTGTTCTCTGTACCTGTGGAATTGGCAGACAGGGGTAAAGCACCTCCAAACCAAGTTGCAATGAGTTTGACTTTTCTCTTTACGGGTTCTTTACCAGCAGTTCTTATGGTGGTCTGTAAGCTCTCCGCAGCAGGGGTGGTGTTTGTGTGGTACAGTACCTAGCACCAGGAGGTTCCCCCGCTACTTGAGACTATTGGGCATTGCTGAAACATACAGCATAAATAAAAATAGCAATCAAAACGGCAGCAATAAAAGAATAAAATATGCTAACTGCAATAAAGTACTTTCATGAACAGTCAGTTATATTTTACTGGGCTTTCAGGACTTATATATCCTCTGAGTCTTTATGAATACTTGAGACTAATAACAACATCTTGGTGAACACTGAAATACTTGACATTTTCAGGAGGTCAGGATTTATTTTATAATCCTCGGGAATTTCAAATAATTTCCTTTAAACTGTTTATACTTGAGGGAGTTATGGTCCTGACAGAGGAGAGCAGGGAATCAGAGTTGGTCTGGAAGGTCAGTCCAGGATCATGGAGGAGCCTCTGTTAGGCTGAGGGACTGCACAAGGGGAAGGTGCCATCACAGTATCACAGTATGCTAGGGATTGGAAGGGGCCTCAAAAGATCTAGTCCAATCCCCCTGCCAGGCAGGAGCACCTAGATGGTGTTACACAGGAAGGCGTCCAGGCAGGTTTTTAAAGTCTCCAAAGAAGGAGACTCCACAACCTCTCTGGGCAGCCTGTGCCAGTGCTCTGTCACCCTCACTGAGAAGAAGTTTCTTCTCAAATTTAAGTGGAACCTCTTGTGTTCCGGCTTGATTCCATTACCCCTTGTCCTGTCATTGTCTGCCACCGAGAAGAGCCTGGCTCCATCCTCGTGACACTCCCCCTTTATATATTTATAAACACTAATAAGGTCACCCCTCAGTCTCCTCTTCTCCAAACTAAAGAGACCGAGCTCCCTCAGTCTGAGTCACGATGTGTCATAGGATCATAGAATGGGTTGAATTGGAAGGGACCTTAAATATCATCCTGTTCCAACCCCCCGGCCATGGGCAGGGACACCTCCCACTAGACCAGGTTGCTCAAAGCCCCATCCAGCCTGGCCTTGAACACTGCCAGGGAGGAGACATCCACAACTTCTCTGGGCAACCTGTTCCAGTTTCTTACCACCCTCACAGTGAAGAATTTCTTCCAAATACCTAATCTAAGTCTACTCTGCTCTAGTTTAAA
>NW_009720968.1:0-8381 GCF_000703405.1 Apaloderma vittatum
TCCAGATGAAACTGTTCTATGATTCTATGATCTAGACTACCTCTCCTGAACACCACGAAGAATTGCCTGTGAAATTCTTCATTTTCTTGCACTGTTCAAGGTTTTATGGTACTCTAAAGGAATTCTTCAGCCTCAGCCACAAGCTTGTGAGCTGTGCCCACACAACAAACAGGAAACATCACAGAGTAGTGTTCGTGGATGAGCTACCTGCACTATCTTCTCCTTCCTCTGAACACTTCCCTTGGGCCCAAGCAGTGCTCTCAAGCAAAATGCTAAATTGACGTACAGGTCAGGATATTGACTTTACTTGTCTTTTCTGTTTTTAAATGCTTTGAAAGGCAAATCTAAAAGATTCAATACTGAAGCTGCAAGTAAAACGTCTATCTCATCAAAAGTAATTGGAAAGCCAGAATTTCATCTTTGACAAATCTGTTGTTTGATATATGTGTGTGAGATACCTTTCATAAATATTTATAGATAGGGCCTATATGCAATGCAATCATACAAATTCCTAACATAACTCTTACTGAAGATTTGGGTAAGACTACATGTTAAAGTCATATTTCAATTCTACCACTCTGATTGGTTACTTGAGATCCCAGTTCTTCAGAGCAGAGTAAAAATCATAAGGCATACATTCCTCACCTGTGCTGATACCTTACCATAAGTGCAGGATATGTCTATTTTTAATTGCAGAAAAAACCCTACCTTATGCTTTAAAGTGGAAAAAAAATCACCACAGGGTGCAGGCTGTGAAGCATGCTCAATCCTGTCAAGCACCATGCACAGATCTCTGCATTCTGTTGCTGCTGACTAAAGCAAGAAGTATCCCTCATTACTCAAAGCGCAAATCTTCAAGGCAGATAATTTTGAGAAATTAATTTCTCTATGTAAGTCACTCCATCTCATCTGACCAAAACCAAAAACAGCCCACAAAACAGATTCGTAAAACAGTTGCCAACTGTGTGCATTCACAAAACACTATTTTTAATGTTTCCTTGCATTGCTGGAGTAGCCATTGATTTTCCATGGAATACAGTAATTACATTCTACCCAAAGTTTTAACATTATGCATCTTAATTATTTACAACATAATGCATTCAATGGTGCACTGTATTACTTACTTTGAGTAATGTATCTCCAACGTTATGATACATCAAGCCAGGCAATAAAATTATTATGCAGAGAGGGACAGCCTAACACTTATCCTTCATTGCTGATGTTCCTACTTGTCTTCTAAGCCTGTGAGTAATTCCTCTCTTTAATTTAGCCAGTTGCCTGGAGGATTTTCTAGAAAACTTTCTGAGGACCTCAAACTTAACTGGTTATGAAATGGAAAGGACATGCCATGCAATTTAGATTTAACAAGTTTATTACTGATATGCTGGTCTTTGACAGATCATTTTGCACTAACAAATACCTTAAAAATGAAGTCTTTTGGCTAAAAAATAAATTATGGATTCCAGTAACATGATGACCTAGCTTTTTTTTTTCCTGTGGCAATTTAAATTCGCTTTTCTCTATGGTAATATCAATTTGTAAGTGCACACAAAAAAATAAAATTACTTATTTCTATTGAATAAATAAGACTTCTCTACACCATGTGTTTCTACAATAACAAGGTATTATTGTGGAGAAGCACACTACAGAATTTTAAAGTATTCAAACAAAAACATGGTTGAGCTCGGAGTTTCACTCCAAATATAATTTAAAAAGTCAGAGGGATGATGTTTTCTAGATGTGCAATTTTTAAACCACTGAAACATCAGGGATTTAAAGTTAGTCTTTCTAACAGGATGCCACTAGTCCTAACAACCAACAAAGGCCATATTCTGAAAAAAAGGGAACAGCAAACCTAGACCACTCTATGCTTAAGACATCTTATTTCCCCTCCTCACCAAACTCAGACTGCTCTGCACTCCATCTCGTACTACACCAGGGTTTCTCATGCAAATAGCACTCCTCAAAATAAGAAGAGTGCACACGCACGTGTGTAAATGGGGGAAGAATTTGTTGAAGCAAACTTATCTCAGCTGCCCAAAGGTGACAGTCATCACCGGAACACAGGGAAGAAACACAGGAGGGGAACAGAGGGAAGCGATGGGAAGGAAGGTGAGGGTGCATTCTACCTACAGGAGCTTGAGTAGAGTGAGGTCATTACAGAACAGGGAAGAAGATAACGGGGTATGCTATCTGCAGCAATTATAAACAAAAGGGAAGCGGAAACTCCATATCCGAAATAAAGTGTTACTCTGACCGCACAAGACTATGCAGTTTATATACTGCAACTTTCTGAGAGCTATACTTACACAATTGTAATTCGAGTTCTAAAATCGAAGGAAAGAAAACTCTTTGGCAGGGGAGGGAAGATAAATCATCAGCTCCCTGGAACTCCTGACTTGCTTTCTTGAGTGTTTTAAGTCTAGCCATATCTAAGCACCCTCCAAAATCAGAGCATACAATTCCTGAAGGGTTTGGCTGTTTCTGAAGAAGTGAAGGTATTAGATGGTTGCAGTAGGGAACTAGCTCAGATATGAAATATATAAAAAAAGGTTTATTCTATCAGAACTAAGAGAGAATAATGAAGTCTAAACAAGAGCTTGCTATGTAAATTCCTGCATTCACCAAGAAGTACCATTTAAAAAATGTAAAGCAATATAAAACACTGACAGAGGTTCTGGAGGTTTTCCACAGACTAATACTACTAATTATCTTTACCTTTAGAAGATAACAAGTAGAAGTTGCAATGCTATGCAAATATAAATCATGCTGAAATACTATCCAGAGGATGGATATAACTGGTGACCCGAAGCGACAGCATGGCTGTTCTGCAACCTGAAGTAAAAGCAAAATGGGGCACTTGTGCAAACTACAGCAGTGAAGTATTAGTGGAGGTCACTTTCTGCAGCCACCTCAGCAGGCTCCAGGTTGGGCTTCATGACAGAAGGTTGATGATGAGAGGGACAGCAATAGTTTGTGTACACTTCTACACACGTGTGCATGAGGAAAGGAATGACACAGGTGTGTGCAAACACACATTCTCCTAAATCTCACGGCCATTCCCAAGTAGCTCAGGCCATCAGTGTCCCCGTTTAACTCAGCCATGCATCTGCCTCCACTTTTAGCTTTATCTGTCCTCTTCCACCCTGATGCAAAGGAGGAGGAAACAGGATCATGCAGTACCTCACCTTCCTCAACATTGCCTTGACGGCCCAGCTCCCAGTGCTGCTGGGGAGCAAGGGCAGAGGGTCAGATGAGCAAACAGTAGGAACAGAGCTCTCTGCTAAAGGAATGAACCATTGCTTTGGGCTTAGTACTTGAAGTGCTGGATGAGAGTGCTTAGGAAAACTATTTTTCTGCTATCCAAAGTTGAATTTTGGTTATTCAGCTTAAAAGATTTAAATCACTCCTGCATTAAACTGATCCTAGGATAGGAAAAAAAAAACCAACCAACAAAAACCCATATGTTTGGGGGTGGGGGAAGCAACATCAAGTGCAGCACTGCCTTTCTAAGGGAAGTAAGAAATTCTGAGAGAAAAATTTAAAAGCTTGTGAAAGGAATAGATGAAAATGCAAGAGCTCTGAATCAAAGGATAAACCACAAAGCTAGCAGACTGCAAGGACAAGAATTCAATTATATTTGCCTTTCATATAATTTCTAATTGCTAAGGATCTGTGCTGAAGCAAAGCATGAAGTACTCTGATCTCAGATGTATAAATTCATGCTCTGATAAATAAAACACCTCTGAAGAGAAAAGAGGGGAAGTTGCAAAAACAGTTTAAAGGGAAAAAAATTATGCCGTACTGCAAGGCATGTTAACAGTATGCTAAACAGGAACTCTAAAAGCAGACACTGATTAAGATCCTTAGATTTATTTCTTTTCCCCAGAGAGATACACTGCATTGGAGATATAAAGGTACAACTGACAGTGAGTGCAGGTGGAAACATCTTAAGGTACAAAAGGTTCCTGCACAGTGCAGCACAGTGTGGAGACTGTAGGCTACCTGTAAATCTGCCATATGCTCAGTGTCCTGGATCAGACACAGCAATGACTCTGCTGGGTATTCATTGACTCTCTCTTTTCCCAGTCTTCTCTCCACACACAAAAGTCTGTCCTCAGTTGGTCAAGAGCACAGCCTCCACATCACCTCTGTAAGAACTGCTACAAAGCTCGGCCTAGAGCAGTGTTTTACCACAGGCTAACACGAGTACAAGTCTGCCAGATTTTGGCCAGACTCATTTAACTCCATGCTGTGTCCACCCTTCTATCTGCAAGGCTGCAATTCAATGTCAACAGAGGAAAGGGGATTTTTTTTTTCATGAAGCATATGTTTTAATTACTTAAGAGAACACAAAACTCACCCTGAGCAGCACTGCTAAGCCACCACAGCTAGCTTTTCTCTTTTCCTCATGGAAGAACAACTGACAGCAGTTTCCAACAACCACTTCCTTGGCTGGGGAACCTTGCTTTCTGCTCCCCCGGGGCTGACAAAATTAATCCAAATCTCTTAAGTGAATGTGTCTTCTAGAAACGAGCTTGGATGCTGGACTAGTTACCAAAGATTTGACTTTTTGCCTGTACGTATTTCTAGTTTTTAACTATTTTTACTCTCACTGGCTGAAGCCTTCGGTCCTTCCCCCATGCACAGACAACTGCCTAGTGGGAGCCCTGGAATTTTCCTCGAAGAGCATAAGCCATTGCATTTGCTTGGTGTCTTTGTGGGGCAGTAAAGAATTTAAAAGGTTTAAGCAAAGTTACAAGGGAAAATGTAATGATATTGGGAACTTTTAAAACAATTTACCTTTCATGTGTTCTTCTAAGCTCAGCTCAGAGACTACCCTTTCACAGTCAATCTCCTCCAGCCATCTCTCAATACACTACAAACAAGATTAAGCTTTTGTTACTGTCTCAAAGTCAATCAGGGTCGTCTGCAGCAGACAAGGATTGAAGGTGTTTTTTAACTTGCTCCTTATCCTTTGGTGATAAGATTCATTCCTTTTCAACTACATTCCAAACTGGGGGAAATATTTTTCTCTCACAGTTCCTTGCAAACTTTGGAGGTTTCTTCCCTTTCTTTGCAGCCAATTCACTTTGAAGGACATTTTGACTGTGGAGCAGCAATGGGTCCAGCTCACTGTAGTTATTTTAATACACACATATCCAACTTGCAACTTTCAAGAGACTGCTTCCTCTCCTTGCTACTGTATTAACTCCAGTGATACTGCAGTTCTCCGTTGTTGGGGGGAGGGTTATTTGTTGCCCTTTTTTAAAGGACTAGTTTGCATTTTAGATATATAGCTCACCTACTGCATACCGTGCATTCCTTGAAAAGAATTGTTACAGAGAGAGATGCATAAAGGAAATAATTCAAGTTTGCAAAAGCTAATGGTTTGCATTTCAAAGGGAGGATTAGCTGGAGAACTTTTCTGAATAAACATTCTGGATGACTCTTCATTGCAGAAAGACTTCACTATCTGTCCAGTCTTGAGAAGTCATACAAAATGCAGATCACTTATGTCTACCTATCAGCACAAGCTGGAGACACATCTCACTGGCATCTATCACAGAAACATCTCTGCTATAAGGGCTTTCATTCACTGCCCAGTACCACAGCTTCTTTGCAGTTCTGTCTACACTTGGCATCAGTGGTGCAGGGCCAACGAGATGCTACCACAGTGAGCTGCAGAAGGAACACACCTTCTAGCACAGCCTCAAGCTCTAAGGGGTCAAGCTGCATGCTATCTTGAAGTTTTCTCCTTCGCACTGACATTAGCAAAGTGCCATGGTCCAAAGTGCAGGGACTTTCATGTTGGCTTTAGGACAGGAAGATTAAGTGAAAGAAACTGCTCTCACTCAGACTCTTTCATGAGTGAAATCAAACTTATGCAATTAAGTGAGAACATATCTGGTGTATCCTCCGACACTGCTTGGAGTTGCACACTTTACGCTCTCTAACTTATTCTATTGGCTTCAGTTGGCCACAAAGTGCATAAAGCTTTCAGTGTATGAAGTTAAACATTTTTACTGTGATATTGCAATCTTAAGTTGAGGGCTCAGCTGCTAGATGTAAAGAGCAAGAAAGAACCAAAGAAGTGTGACAGCAAAAGAACATTCAGTCTGAAATAAAAAAGGATAACAAGGTTTATAACTTGGAAAAGAATGTTTGATTTTGCTTATCTGCTCATACACCTAAATTCTCTTTCTTGAGAAGATTTAGGCTTCAAAAATGAACCCTTGTATGATCTGTGAGATGATTTCTTCATCTGGAGAGAACAAAACCTAAACATAGCAACATACTGACTCGAAACACACCACATTCTCTTTTTAAGGTGCAGTCCCAACACAATGCAGTTAGCATAACTCATCACAGGCACATACATGCAGGGAAAACCCGCTTATAGACAGGATGGTTTATAAACATCAAAATCTACGTAAACACAAAAACTTGGGTCTGTCCATGTGGCTCTGAATGCCAGCTACAAAAAAGCTTAGTCGCATAATTATACTTTGTCCTACAACAAAACACATAGCCAGATTTGGCTCTTACCACCTCTTTCTCAGGGCTAGCTTCTGTCTTCATATTGATTCTAATAGGATTGTGGGGTATCGCTGAGCACAAATGCACAAGCCCTGATTTCCTAGTGTTTTGTACAGATTTCTAGATTACTATTAGCAAATAGACAGCCATTGGGTTTTTAGGCCAGATCAGGTGCCAAGTAAAAAAAATACACTTTCATGAGGCTGGCTGTGCTTTTCTACATCTCCCAAGAGCATCCTGTAGCTTGTGTATCTGTTATCTTTTACCTCTGAATGCTTCTGTTTCCTCTGCAATTTCCGGCCATATATATTCTTCAACATTGCATCTCAGGTTGAAGTAAATGAAGCTGCATATATAGATAAAAAAATATATGTATGCACCCACACACAAGCATGCATAAACACAGGTATATAAAGCTGTACAGTAGAGTGAAAATATAGACAAGCCAGTATCAAACTATGCACCTTCACTATACATCTGTCAGCCATGGTGCTGGAAGGAGATACAGACCCCAACTGTACTTCAAAAGTTCACCTCTTCTCATTTGGGCACCTACTACTATCATCAAGTTTTACATCATGTAGCACAAGAGGAGTCCATGGTTACGATCCTCCTTCACCTGGCTTCTGAAACAAGTACAATGACAGCCTTGAATATTGACAGTGAGAGTTGCCAAAAGAAATCTGATTAATTGCTCTGGAACATACATCTTTACTCATTACTCTGAAATTACCTCGTCAGTCAGAGCAACACAAGTTTTTACTGGAGAATTCAGAAAAATCATACTGAGCTAGAACCAAGGGATCTTCTCTGCTTGATTTACGGTTCATATTAGTTGCAAAGGACTTCCTTCAAAAGGACAAAACCACTGTCAGAGGAGAGAACAACAGGTTGCCAAATGTTTTTACTCTTCCTAATCATTGCAGTAGGAAATAGGAACTGGATCTCTTGAAGATACTGCACCGTTAAGAACCTCTGCTAACCACATACTAAACCAAACCAAAATTCCAAATCAATCACCCAAAACCCTTGCACATCTATAACCTCTGATCGAGTTATACCAAACAATAACATCACTAACCAGTCATCCTATCTCAGCATGTACTCATAGCCACCACAATACAGAGATTTAAAGCACTCTGAAATTAAATTCTTGCACCAAATTAATTTCTTCTACAATGCAACAAAAACAGAAATCTTCACAACTACACTGTTTGTTTCAAAAATAAGAAAGGGGAAAAAAAGAAAAAAAAACACACGAAGGCAGAGATCAAACAGAAGGTTTTAATTGTCTCCTCTTCCTCACAGTTCCTTGAGCAACATGCCCAGACTAAGCCACTGCCTTTGCTGACATTTTTGTACTATGACCATCAGCTGCAGAGCTGCTGAATGCAGCACAGTCTATCCCTAGAAGAGCACTACTAATGCACTTCTTTAAACAACGCTCAGAGCACCTGAAAGGTCACACACTAGGATATGTAACCTCTTTATTTCACAGAATCACAGAATGTCAGGGGCTGGAAGGGATCTCGAAAGACCATCTAGTCCAGCCTCCCTGCAAGAGCAGGATCACCTACAGTAGGTCACATGGGAACACGTCCAGGTGGGTTTTGAATGTGTCCAGAGAAGGAGACTCCACAACCTCCTTGGGCAGCCTGTGCCAGCGCTCTCTCACCCTCACAGGGAAAAAGTTTTTCCTCATGTTTTTGTGGAAACTCCTATGTTCCAGCTTGTACTCATTGCCCCTTTTCCTGTCATTGGACATCACTGAAAAAGGCCTGGTACCATCCTGACACTATCCCTTGACATGTTTATAAACATTAATGGGGTCACCCCTCAGC
>NW_009720969.1:0-200 GCF_000703405.1 Apaloderma vittatum
TTGCTGTCCTGCTTGCTGAAACACATCAAAGGTTTCCACAGCCACACTCCACATTGGATTTTCCACCTCTGAGCAGGGCCTCTCAATTCCTGCCTCACCGTTCCCCAGGTACAGGCCCTTTTCTGCCCATTCCCTCCATGACCTCTTCACTGAAGGCCTCCGGTGAGGACACTGACCCTCTCAGAGTCTTGGTTTGCTGC
>NW_009720970.1:0-1773 GCF_000703405.1 Apaloderma vittatum
CTTCTGGTGTGTCAACCACTCCTCCTAGTTTCATGTCATCAGCAACTTGCTGACAGTGCCCTCTAATCTCTTGTCCAGGTCATTGATGAATATATTGAACAGCACTGACCCCCAGTACTGACCCTTGAGGGACTCCACTAGACACAGGCCTCCAACTAGACTCTGCACATACACAATATACAATCATAGTATCATAGAATCATTCAGGTTGGAAAAGACCCCTAGGATCATCGAGTCCAACCACTAATGCTACTCTACAAAGCTCACCCCTAAACCATATCTCCCAATACCACATCTAAATAACCTTTAAACACATTCAGGGATGGTGACTTAACCATCTCCCTGGACAGCCTATTTCAATGTCTGACTACTCTTTCTGTGAATTTTTTTTTTCTGGTCTAAACCTACCCTGTTGCAGTTTGAAGCCATTTCCTCTTGTTCTATCACTAATTACTAGTGACAAGAGACCAGCACCAACCCCTCTACAATGTCCTTTCAGGTAGTTGTAGAGAGTGATGAGGCATCCCCTTAGCCTCCTCTTCTTCAAAGTAAACAGCCAAGCTCCTTCAATCACTCTTCATAAGATTAGTTCTCCAGGCCCTTCACCAGCTTTGTTGCCCTCCCCTGCACTTGCTGTAGCACCTCGATATCTCTCTTCTATTGAAGTGCCCAAAACTGGACACAATACTCAAGGTGAGGCCTCACCAGTGCTGAGTACAGGGGGGACATTCACCTCCCTATTCCTGCATCCCTGCTGGTCACACTATTTCTAATACAAGCCAGGATGACATTGACCTTCTTGGCCACCTGAGCACACTGCTGGCTTGTATTCAGCTGCTTATTGATTAGAACCCCCAGGTCCCTTTCTGTCAGACAGCTTTCCAGGCACACTTCCCCAAGCCTGTAGCGCTGCATGGGGCTGTTGTGGCCCAAGTGCAGGAACTGGCATTTGGCCTTGTTGAAGCTCATATAGTTAACGTTGGCCCATTGATCCAATCTATCCAAGTCTCTCTGTAGAGACTCTCCACCCTCGTGCAGATCAACACTCCCACCTAACTTGATGTCATCTGCGAACTTACTGATGATGTACTCTATGTCCTTATCAAGATTATCAATAAAGATGTTAAACAGAAATGATCCCAACACTGAGCCCTGAGGAACACCACTTTGACTGGCTGCCAGCAGGATTTAACTCCATTGACCACCACTCTTTGGGCCTATCCATCCAGCCAGTGCTTTATCCAAGAGATCATATGCTTATCCAAGCCATGAGAATTCTGTGGGGAATAGTGTCAAAGGCTTTTCAAAAGTCTAGAGAGACAATATCCACAACCTTTCCCTCGTCCACTAGTCAGGTCATCTTGTCCGAGTTTATCAGGCAGGACCTGCCTTTCATAAACTCACGTTGACTGGGCCTGACCCCTGGGTTGTCCTCTATATGGCATGTAATGGCACTTGAGATGATCTGCTCCAGGACCTTCCCTAGTACCAAGGTCAGCCTAACAGGTCTATAGTTTCCCAGATCCTCTGCCTCTCTTGTAGATGGGTGTAATATTTGCTACCTTCCAGCCCATTGGGACCTCTCCAGTTAGCCAGGACTTGAGGTAAGTAATGGAAAGTGGCTTGGCAAACACATCTGCCAACTCTCTCAGCATCCTTGGGAGTAACCCATCTGGCCTCAGAGACTTAGAATCATAGAATCATAGAACAATTCAGGTTGTAAAAGACCCTTTGGATCGTCTAGTCCAACCATTAACCCCACATTACAAGTTC
>NW_009720971.1:0-5053 GCF_000703405.1 Apaloderma vittatum
ATTTAAATATAATATTATATTAAATATGATATATAAAATATGATCATTTCAAACTAAAAGCAAGCTGTTTCTCATCTGCCCCGGCACGTTTGTTGCTTGCGATGAAAATATTTCTCCCCCTTTTTCTACCCGTTTTCCCACTCTGCGTCACTTCGGCTGAACGAAATGCCGAAGAAAGGGATTTTTTTTTCCACCTTTTTGTCCAATTCTTGTTTGTTTGGACACGTTTCCTCAAGAAACTTGGCTTAAGAAAAGAGAATTTCTCCGCGCTAGTGACGCGCGACAGCGCCGGAAAAGCCGCCACCGCCAACAGTCGGGTTGGAAAAAGTCATAGCTCCTCTTCTCCTCCCGTATGTTTTTTTCCAACTTCCCAGAAAACCAGGAACAAGAAACGACCTGTTTCCAGATGCGACGCTCGAAGCCGTTTTCAACGGCATTTTACGGTGACAAAAAAAATCGCATTTTTTTTGGTGGCCTCAGCTCCCAAAAGCCCAGCTCAGCGGTGCCCAGAAAAAGGCAGAATGTTGGTAATTATTAGAAAAAGTCACATAAGAAATTCACGGTGTTGCTGCGACACTGCGGCTGCAAAACGGAAGCAGAGGCTCTGCCTTAAAATAAATCTCCTAGAAGATCTTTTACAAAAAAATCTATTTCGCACCCTAATTGCCTCGGAGCGCAAATGCCAGCCAAATTATCTGCTATTTTAGATTTTTAGGACTCGAAGAAGCTGAAATGTCTCCGGCAAGTTTGAAACTCAAATCCACGTCAGTAGGTGTCTCTGCGGGGCTGCATCTCAGCACTGACCATTCCGGAGCCTGACAGCAAAAACCATTGAGTTAAAAGTCGTTTTAATGAAGAAAAAGACCTTGTAGATATTGCAGCACAGAAGAAAAAACAAAAAAATCCCTTTTTTTACAAGAAGGTGAGAGTCAAAGAGCGCCTGAGTGTCAAGTGGTAAAATTCAGCATCGCTTGAGCTGATGTCCTTCCCATGAGGTTGCCGAGGAGCAGGTCAGACTCCTGTGAGATTTGGAAGACTTCTTCAGCGGTGGATGGATGGAGGGATGGAGGGATGGATGATGGATGGATTGATGGATGGATGATGGATGGATGAATGGATGGATGGATGAATGGATGATGGATGGATGGATGGATGGATGGATGGATGAAAGGATGGATGGAGAGGAGAAAGAAATTGGCTGTAAATAACAGAGAAATCCAGGCCCAAAGTAGAGTAATTTAAGATCTATCCAGAGAAGTAACAGTGTCGAGTGAGGCCAACCCCACCGTCAGCCTCCAACCACGAGCAAGGCGGAGCAAGAACTCGAGACAAAGAACTGCCGAAAATGCCCACTTAAGCGCCGCTGCAAATCTCACTTGAAACGAGAGCTGGGAAATGCAAGATTTAACCCAATTTCAACGTCCCCGGCAGTGCTGTGGTTCCCAGTGTGACGGGATTCGCAGTGGAAGTGGAGATCAATGAGGAGCACTGCGATGTTGAGGGGGAGTTGAACCAATTTACTTTATGCATCGGGTTAAACTGGTGTTCCCCACAAGGAGCAATTCCACTCTCCCATCCTTGCCTGAAAACCTCCAAAAATACCCATTGAACACAGGGAAGGAGTTCAAAAGGCTCCGATGAGGACTCGAGGGAGAGGAATGAAATCAACCAAGAAGGGGAACCACTTGGAGGGCTTTCAGGGCAAAGGGGTGACAACTCCTCCGCAAAGTGCAAAAGGAGAAAGCGATGAGAAAACAGTGGAAAAATGTCTGGGAGGTAACAAGGGCTGAATGAAGGATCACTGCAGAGGAGGTACCCTAACTTTGCACCCCAACTCCAGGAGCCACTGTGGCTCGGTGACACAAGATTCCGGCAACGGTTGAAAAAGCTCCCGTTGCCTCCAGAAATTCTTGCATTCTTCATCTCCAGAAAGGACGAATAACCCCAAGCCGCGGGCTGTCCTTTCTGGGTACCCCAGGGAACTCCAAATTCTCCTGTGACGACGCTTTGACAGCTCTGCACGTCCTTTTCTCAGTTTTGATTGCTATCCTTGTGATTGTGCAGCCGTAGTTTTCTGAAACGGGCTGTTCCTCTGGTAAATTAGATTAGATAGAAGGAAGATATTCTTCATCATGAGAGTGGTGAAGCACTGGCACAGACTGGCAAAGAAGATGCCCCATCCCTGGAAGTGTCCCAGGCCAGGTTGGATGGGACTTTGAGCAACCTAGGCTGGTGGGGGAGAGGTGTCCGTGCCCACAGCAGGGGGGCTGGAATGAGATGATCTTCAAGATCTCTTCCAACCTGGACCATTCTATGATTATACGATTCTATAAACAACCTTGGAAAAAAAAAAAAAGTGGAAATATTCCATGTTCATGCAAAAATAAAATAAGGAAATATTGCACATTCATGCAAAAAAAAAAAACCACCCAAACAGAAATACTGCACATTTGTGGCCAACCTGGTGTATCTCCCCACAAAACCATCGATTCTTCTCCCGTACCCCGAGAAAACTGATTTTCAGAGAAACCTTGCTCACTATTATTTAATCACATTTCCGTTATTTAAATCCGAGCAGAGCCAAAGCACTCAGCCACTTGATATGGCCTAGTTGGATAATTCAAGAAAAAAATCGCTGTTGTATCATCACAGGGAGGTCATCCTCATCCAACAGCCAGAGGAGACCACGACTCCTTCCAGCCTATCCCAGTGAACACTGCGGAAAATCCCTTCATTGCCGACCGAGCGTTTCCTCTTCCAGTTGGGTCTTTTCCGGGGGCGTTTCAAGGTCTGCCTCTAAATCCTCACTAGAATTTCTCCAAGTTTCAGGTCTGGCCCCAGGAGGGAACCGCCGGCGGCTCTGGAATCGGAGGCGCGTGGTACCTCTCCGTGGGCCTGAGTATTTTCCGAAGACTCGTGCTAATTTTCTGATACGATCCCCACCTCTTTGTGAGGAGCTAAATCCTCATTACTTTTCCCGACCGATGCATTCTAATTAGATCAACACTTATTAAAAATAAAAAAAAAAAAAAAGAGGGTGGGGGGAGAAGAAAAACCCCACCACAATAGCCACAGGACGGCTTTCCATCTCATTAAATCCCTCACTTATTATTTTCATGAAAATTACTGATAAAAAACGTGCGTCTCCATTTGCCGGGACCGGGAGCTTCGTCGGCTCCTATCTAACATCTCTCTCATCAGCCGGGATGCGAGCCGTCGCCATGGCGACGGGCAATAATAGAAAGAGAAGAAAAACCCCACCACAATAGCCACAGGACGGCTTTCCATCTCATTAACTCCCTCACTTATTATTTTCATGAAAATTACTGATAAAAAACGTGCGTCTCCATTTGCCGGGACCGGGAGCTTCGTCGGCTCCTATCTAACATCTCTCTCATCAGCCGGGATGCGAGCCGTCGCCATGGCGACGGGCAATAATAGAAACTAATAAATTACAAACGAGATGCTCGTTGAGCAATTATTGTCCTCTTTTTATGCAAGTGTCTCGCTAATTTTGATCATAAGGAATGCGACCATAAAGCAGCGAAGGGATAATAAGTCCATTTCTAGAGACTATTAGAAAATGGGGCGAGGACGAGGGAGAGTTGGATTTATTTTTTTTAGATCAATGATTAAGTGGTTTGGGGCCTTCAGGAAACTAAAATAAGAAATCAAACTTTTCGGGGGGGCTGTTTCCACCCCGCGAAGAGTCCCGTCGGGAGCTTCAAACTATTGGAGCTGGGCTAAAATGACTTTTTTTTCCCCTTTTCACCACTGTAAAAATGGCCTAAAAAAGTTAGAATCCTTTTTTTTGCCCCAAATACACCGAAGCACAGCTCGGTTTGGCCACTGGAGTCAATATTTCCACAATTCTTGGGCATCTCCTTGTATTTTCCAACCACAATTCCTTCTCCCCCCTAAAATCCTAATTACGACCTCCCCAAAAAATTCAAGGTGGGAATGTTGGGGGGCAAAAAAAAAAAAGGAGCAGCAAAGCCAAAAAGGGTTCTCTGAGACTCAAAAATCTCTTCTGGGTCTCAGAAAGGAAAAAAATAAAGAGTGATGAAGCCAAAAAGGGTTTTCTAAGACCCAAAAAATCTCTTTTGGGTGTAAGAAAGGCAAAAAAAAAGAGTGGTGAAGCCAAAAAAGGTTCTCTGAGACCCAAAAATCTTCATTCCAAGCCACCCTGAAATGAAGACAAGTCTGTGGAGGGAGGAGATAGCAAAGAAAATTGCACCAACAAATAGTATTTTTTCCTGGAAAAAATTGCAAATTTCTCATCTGTTTTCCCCTCCGGCTTCCATGATTCCTCCTCTAGATACAAGTTCAGGAGAAGTCCTCGCCTCTCCCTTTTGTGAGGACCCAACCGTTGGGGTCGCAGCTCCGAAAATGCAAATCGAAAAGAAATCGCCGCGGCGTCATTTAAGGTGCCGCGCAAGTGAGAAACGGGCTTTTATTTCTTATTTGCAAATTCAACATCTTTGTCAGCGACATGGACAATGGCACTGAGTGCACCCTCAGTAAGTTTGCCGACGACACCAAGCTGTGTGGTGCCGTGGACTCACTTGAGGGAAGAGATGCCATCCAGAGGGACCTTGACAGGCTGGAGAAATGGGCCAGTGCAAACTGCAGGAGCTTCAACACGTCAAAATGCAAGGTCCTGCTCCTGGGCCTGGCTAATCCCAAGCACAAACACAAACTGGGCGCAGAGTGGGGTGAGAGTAGCCCTGAAGAGAAGGATTTAGGGGTGTTGATAGATGAGAAGCTCAACATGAGCCGGCAGGGTGCTCATGCAGCCCAGAAGGCCAACCACATCCTGGGATGGATCAAGAGAAGCGTGGTCAGCAGGTCAAGAGAGGGGATTCTCCCCCTTTACTCTGCTCTTGTGAGACCCCACCTCGAATCCTGCATCCAGTTCTGGTGTCCCCAAGATAAGAGGGACAGGGAGCTGTCAGAACTAATCCAGAGGAGGCCACAAAGATGATCCAGGGGCTGGAGCAGCTCTGCTACGAGGACAGGCTGCGGGAGCTGAGTCTGTTTAGTCTGGAAACAA
>NW_009720971.1:5202-5812 GCF_000703405.1 Apaloderma vittatum
AATTCTTCAGTCCGAGGGCGGCAAGACTTTGGAATAAATTGCCCAGAGATGTTGGGGCTGCCCCCTCCCTGGAGGTGTTCAAGGCCAGGTTGGATGGAGCCTTGAGTATCATGATCTAGTTGAGAGACGTCCCTGCCCATGACAGGGAGGTTGGACTCGATGATCTCTAAGGTCCCTTCCAGCCTCGGCCAGTTTAGGATTCTAGGATTTTCCTCAGCTGGGTTTTGAAGGAACTTCCAGGAGGCCGCAAGGAGGCTTCACCCTCGTCAACCCAACTCACCCGTTGGCCAAGGTGCAACGCCGGCGGTCACGGGCGGGTTTTTAAGGCGTTACCTGGGGGTGGAGGCTGATGGAGGAGGGGTTGGGGGAGTAGGGCCCCCCCAGGTCGTTCCTGAGTAGGTTGTCGCTGTGCATCTTGGTTTTGAGGCAGGTGATGTAGCGGTTGCAAAAGTCCTTGCACAGCTCGTTGACCTTCTCCAGCTCCAGGAGGTGGATGCGCAGCACCTGGATCGCCTTCACCATCTACAGGCAAAGGGGCACACAACAGCGGGGTTAAAAGCACGCATCAGCGAACAAAAAAAACAAACAAAAAAAACCCACCCCAAAACAA
>NW_009720972.1:0-9012 GCF_000703405.1 Apaloderma vittatum
CCGGAACCGGCGACAGGCAGAGGGCGCGGAGTTGCAGTCAGGGCACGTGGGAGAGCAGGGAAGTTTAAAATTTGCCAACAGCAGTGAATTCTGTGTTCTGAGGCTCAGGCTTAATCCCCGTAGAGCTGCGTTAGCATGAGCTTTTGTGTGTGAAATCGTTATCCCTTACGACTGCAAATACTTCTTTTTAGGAAAAACAGAAAGAATACTGAACGTACCAGCGGTATTAATACTGGAAAGGTGTATCCTTCCTATGATTAAGCTTAGGGATATATTAAAGTTCCTTAAGATGATTTTTAAACATCAGCTAGTCAGGAAGGGTGTTGCAGCTCTTTAAAATGTATTAAAACTAACTGCCTTACCTCAATGCCAGGAGTGCAGTCTAGCCGTGTGCGTTAAATATGGCAGTTCAGAAAATAGAGTTCATTTTGCATCAGAGCAAGGAAAACTGTTGTCCCAGCCCTTTCCGACCAACGGGTGACAAGCTCGAGCTGTGCAGCAACAGCTGTTAACTGGGAGCACAAACCCTGCAGGACAATCTCGATCGCCAAATGTGGCCTCTCAGTAGGTTGTCAAGGGGAGACTTAAATATTCATTATAAATATATAACAATTTTATAAAAAAAATGAGGGTTTTTTAACATCTCATTTCACTGGAGCAATTAAAGTACGAAGGAATTTAAACGTCAAGTGGCCCATTATCTGGGGATAAAGCAAATCCAAATTAAATCTGGAAAGGGGTCTCTTGCACCCTCAATATGTATTTTGGTGCAAAGAAAAGAAGAATGATTATCATTTCTGTTGAAAAAGATCAGAAAGATTAAAGACAAATTTCAAACCACACTGAAGCAGTTCTAACAAGCACTATTTCAAATTATGTACCTACCTGAATTAAAAAAATATATACATTTCTCTAAACGATGCTTTTATGAACACATTCACATAGCATCTTTCAAAATAGGATGTTTCTTATTAGTGAGGGCATTGTGATTCAGTGTGAGCATGAAATAAAAATGCAAGTATAAAGTATGATCAAATATCCATCCTTTCACTTATTTTTGCCGTTTTATAGTCCTTACTATGCAAGAGGAAATTGTTTCCTACCCTTTCTGCATGCAGGAATCTAATGTGCAGCATATTGAGAACCCGAAGTTAGGAAAGTGGCACTGTATCAGCACTAAGTCTCTATTCTGCGCTTTAGAAACCATTATGATTGCCTCCATCTTGGCCCAAGTTTTCGGCATATCTGGCTTTGCTAAAATCTCTTTAAGACTGCATTCACAGTAACAGCTGTGTAAGCAGCTAAACTTTTAGACTAAACATTTAGTCTTCCCTTCCTGCACTTGTCAATGCAGTTTAATAAGAAGAACCTACCGTAGACCAACTGACATCTCTGTTTCCAAATATTTCAAGTCAGTGGCAGAAGGACTCTACGGTAAAACACATTTTTCCCTCTCTGAAGTTCTCAAACAACAAATCAGTTCTACATCATCCTCTCAATGTACATGATGACGTTAATGTCTGTATGCTGTCTTCCTGCTTTCCCCCATCACACTCCACTAGAAGCAGCAGTTGCACTTCTTAGCCAGTGTATAGATAATAGTTTTCGCCAGTGTATAGATAATAGTTTTCACCCTTTATATGATAAGCCAAATAGGAAATACTTTTTTTCTCAACATAGAGCATTGCAAAGAACACCACAGTCACAGTCTCAAGAAAGCACACAATCTAGGTATACGACACTGTTAACTCCAGAAAAGCAGAGCAAAATATGATACAACAGTAGTCCACCATCTAAAAAATTATAGATATCTACTGTGAAGATTAACTAAAATTTTTTTTAAAAAAAGACGCAGAATTATTACACCAATGTAAAACAAAGTTTTCTGGAAGAACACAAAGAGTAATAATAAAAAAAAAATAATTGGGAGAGCAACTTTGCACCGGAACATGATAAAGAAATGGATATATACACAATACTTTCTGTGTCCTACACCTTAACGAGAAGTATGTTTCTCACGCTTGAAGCAACACTTGTTGAATTTGTCAGGTTATGAATATTTCACTGAAAGGCATCCCTTGTTCCCAGCCAGGCTTAGTCCTTCCTTTTCACCATTCAGTTAAAAGCTGCCCAGTGCCAGTACGAAAACCTCCCACCAAGTCCCCATTGTCCTTCCTCAAGCAGTTGGAAATCTGACCTATATAGCATCTGACCCCAAGTAACATTTCCAGACATTTCCAGTCACTTGTAAACAGACCAACACGTTAATGAATAGTCTTCTGCCCTGTGTAAAACTAGTACCCTAAGAACATCATTTATAACTGGAAATAAATACCCCTTAAAATGAGAGGAAAGGTGTAAAAACCACTAGAATGCTTTGTGTTTTCTTCTAGTAATTTAACAAAATTTTACAAAAGTAAGCTCAAGGAAACACAGTTCCTGTGCTTGGAAGCCAATGGTTAAAATACAGAAAAGCACCTTACTCTGAGGATACTCAGGAAAAACTCTTGAGTTTTACCACACGACTCATGGGTTCCCAGGCACATGTTCACCCCCCCGACAGAATCTAGGAATTGCCACATTAAGGAACTCAGTTGCTCACCTTAGTGTTCTGTAAGGGACTGTTAGTGCACCACATTTATAACGCACTAACAAGAGTAGCTCTGTATCCCTAGAGCCTTCAGACAACCACCCAGTTTATGTCCTGAAACATGGCATTACAGTAGAGAGCAATATAATTTACGATCCAAGGTTTTTCCTCAATACACAACAAAATTTCTAGTTTAAGTTACATTCCTGGCTCCAGTGATTCCCTACATAGAATTTGAGAACAAGAGTGAGGCTCAGACCTCATACTCCCTCCTCATCTTCTCTTAAATAAAAAACATACAGAACAGAATTTCAAGATACTAAATAAAGCCAGTTGTTTCTGAATTGAACCCAAAGAAAACTCTTCTTTCACAACGCATTCATTATAGGTACATAAGCTATTACCATCTTACGAAAGAAAAAAAATCACAGAATAAGAAACTGTGTTCCTTTCCTTTTATTATGAAGTACCAATATCTTGCATACAACATGCAATTTATTGCTTATTGACATTATTGCATATATCAAAAGGGAAAAAAAATCAGCCAGTATCATTTTATGCAAGCTCCTAAACTGTTCAAACAAAACACAGAAATGCTTTACAATATCACTGAAATGCAAACATAATTCAGAATTTTTTTTATGATAAACAGTAAATTTAAGTCCATAATACTTAATCTTTTGCCTTACTATGACTGATTACTTTTATCACCAATCTGCAGAATTGTTATATTGCATTTTTAAGTTCTTGTGCCGTGGTAAGGATTGTTACTACAATCAGGCCACATTATTATTTGTATTTAATAATGTGATCCTGACACAGTGTGACAGTATTAGTATTTACTGCAAACCAGATTGTCAAGGTTTACTAGAAGTAAGTCTAGCAGAATTTACAGTTTTTGTCCTTGCCCTGCACATACATTATATATGTATATATATCAAGTTTCTTCTTAGACGGAAGATCGTATAAATATTTTTGAATTACAGGCTCCATTACTCATGCCTAACTTGTCAATCATTTGTTCCCAACAGTTTTTATAATTTGGCTCTATATCAGGTTAGCTGTGCTTACGTGTTAAATTGTTCTACATATGTAAGTATCTGTCAGTATTAAAGAAAACACTGTTTGGTATATGCATGCTAGAAACAAATCCAGAATATTTCGATGTGTGCACATTAAGTATGCAAATTATATAGCCGACCTCATGATTAGCCCTTTTCCTCCTTTTACCCTATCATATGATGGATTTATCTTGTGAAACTGGAATAAGGTTACAATAAACAAACCCAATATATCCCGCATTGCATTCAAAATATTACATTCTGTATTACAGTTTAGTATTAATATTTAAAAGTTGCTTTCAAAACCTAGCAAATTTTTTAAAATACCAAAATTTAAAAACTTAGAAGACAATTTACATGCAACATATTCCGCTTGTGTGCAGATTCTCATACGCTTAAATATTTATAGGCTCATAAAAGCATGTCCTGTCCACAAGACAAGTACAACGTTTGACATCCCACGCATAGATTAAAAATAAAGATACACTACAGAATATTTGCTTTTATATTTTCCATTTCAGTAAGTAGGAAGTTATAAATAGCACACGGAATCATTGTATGGTGGATACCAAGTCATGCTGAACTCTTCATAATTCACTCTCAAAGACATTTCCTTTACATTACAACTAGATTTAAAATTTATATACATCGTTATAATCAGATGCCCTCTCAGTGCAGGACATCACACAATGAAAGTCATCTCAGAAGAAATTTTGCCAAACTATTTCTTCTATCAAATGATACAATTTATTCTTCATAGCTACCTTCCATTCTTTACTGAGCTATAAAGTGCTTGGTTATTATAAATAGAGTAAGAATGTAAAAGGAGGTAGCTAGTAGAGATTTGCAATGGGTAAGAAGCCTTACCAAGTGTTACCACCTAAAAGTGTGATTTGATGCTCAATCTCAAATCTCTAAACATCCCAAGAAGCACATCATTCATCTCCTCTACCACAAAAGAACCTTCAAGTTGCTTTCAGAAAATCCTAAGACCGTCACCTGTCCAACAAAGAGATTCTACCCGGGTTTGCCTGAATGGTGCAGTTCATAAATATTGATCATTATTTCCATTTGACTACTGTCAGGATCTCAGCAATGAAATACTGTTCTTTTTCCAGATGTCAAATATATTCCATAGAGAAACTCCACCAGGAACAAAGCCTTCCTCATGAAGTTCCTTGTGGCCAGATAATGATGTTGTAGAGTAGGCTATCAAAAATATGAAAGAGGGAACATTTTTCAAAGTCTTCTACACTTGGGTTTTTATCATCTGAAAATTCTAGTCCCTTTCTATTTGCTTTATTGATGGCTTTTACCATCAGTCGACACTGCACCAGATCCTAAGGGGGAGTAACTGTCAAGCAGCCCTTTGTTTTCCTCTGAATGGCTCAGCAGGAGCATCACAAAACAATTTTACAAACTTGTCTATTAAATTATCTTTTATGGAAAACTTGGATGTACATATAGTTAAACACACAAGTCCGTAAGTTAAAACACACAAGTCCACAAGTTAAAACACAAGTCCATAAGAAAAAGTCCTCTTCATACAGCAAACAACAACTGATAACCCATTTTATACAGCTTGAAAATTTTAAAGAATAAAATTTCATTTTCTACTGTGATCAGAGATATAGAAAAACCTAAACCTTTCTGCTACGTATCAGTCTGCTGTTGTCCCAGCCACAGCAGTAGGAAGACATCTGGATTGCTCTACTTGTGTTTGCCAAGTCTCCTCCACCTCTTCTCCTAAAAACTTCTTCAACGCCTTTGCTTGCTTGTGTATGCTTTTATTCTTAGGTTAATGTTGCTTCTGCAGTATAATAATCTACTCCCATCATTTTCTAAGTAAACATGGAAGTAGTTCTCTTCTAGATACTGTGATTAATTTTAATATAACTTTTGGAATTGTTAAGAATTTATATCTATAAAATCAGCTCCCCAAATTTTTCTGTGCATAGGGCATTTTTCATTATTCAATAGATTCTTTTTTTTAAGCAATTAAGTTATTAAATTATTGAGCTCACTCAAGATAGCATGTATTTGTAGAGGTAGAGTAGGCTTCAGAGATGTAATTGTTACCAGTGAAGAATGCACACAGAAACCCCACAAAGCATCTGCAGTGTAAGGCTCTCGACTTCATTGAAATCCACTGGAACACCCACCAAGAAAATGAGTATCTGAAGTACATTTCCTCTCTGCAAGTACCGTATCCACAAATCAATTACAAAAGCAAAACTTGGCCTAGCATTCCCCTGTAGTAGTTCTGAGTGGTATTTACTCATCTTTTCATGAAAAAGTAAAGCCATAAAAAAAGGGAAACTTGCATTCCGACATACAGCCTTACCAGTACAAATGGACTCCCATGATCATCGTGCCAATTTCATGTCACCTGGTACTGAAGAATGTAAAACAAACCAAAACCAAGATATCTGAGCACTTTTTACAAGATTAACTGCTTCCATCTGGTGACATACAAAATAGTCTGCTTTTGCACTAGAGAATACATCTGTAAAACCAGAAATTTTAAGCCACTAATGAGATAATATTACATTCTGAAGGTAGCATTTATTACGATGCTACTTATCATGTATTTACTTTTTCGCAAAAAAAAAGCAAAGAGTCAAGCTTGCAACATTAAATTTCATCCGTATTTCACCACAATTTTGAATTATTAAAGTGCAACGGAAAAATGGGTGTCATAGCTATCTAATTTGCTGTATTATAAGCTTTTAATGGCAGATTAAACGTGCCCTATTGTAATGTATTTAGTACATCACAACGTTGCAACCTGTGTACTACAGTCCTTGCCAAATACACAAGTGGTAATTTTTTTTTCATTAGAAAGTTGTCTTCTGATATGTAGTAGATGCATCAGGACATAACAGCAATACATTAAAAAAAACAAATTAGAGAATTTAAGCCTAATGCATTGCAAAATACTGTTTTAATTACACTAAATGTGTGCAGCAATCCAAAATACTAAATGCTTTAAAGTAATTATCTCACTGTCCTTCCATTCTGCATTACTGCCCAAAGTCTATTACTATTCAGAGTTTGTCTGGTTGGTTTTCTTCAATTTACTTTTAACATAATTTTATTATAGGTTGACTTAGTGGTGTGGGGTTTTCCCTGTCAGACACAAGTCTTTCAAGAAGTGAAGGAAATGGACCTTTTTAATGCATGTCCTTCCATTGAAAACAAAAAATTTAATATACTAAAAATATTAAAGATTAATGCTAAGGGAAGAATTCCAAAAAGTTTTCATGAGTTATCACCTTAAGAGTTGCTCCAAATCATCTTTCTTACCAATTTTTTTCATCCTACTTCCAGATAACGAAAGCAGACTTCTACTTTCAAACATGTTCTCCAAAATGTTTCAATTTACTCAATTTAAAATTTATTTTAGAAAGCAACAAACTATTGCAAAATGATTCCCTGATCTAGTGACTTAAGAAGCACAAGAAAAAAATATTTCATGCACACCTTTAACTCATAAAGGTGATAGAAGTGTAAAGCCTTTGTACATAGCCTAGCTTTTGCGTTAGATACACTGACATCACTATTTTAAAGGATACCAGGTTCTGCAAATCAGTATGAAAAGGGAGTCTGTTTCTTTCAGCAAAGGAGGTCACAGGATCAGCTCTCAAAGACATGGATTTACTGGCACGCAGATACCGTACTGCGCTCACTCAAATCATACAGCTAAACAGATTAGTTGCTAACTTTCCCAAGGCATAAAGAGATCTTTTGTCTGCAGGCTTGGGAAGTATTAAACAATCCTCGATGTCTCCCCTAATAAGGCAGGACTGGGAAACAGTTTTGGGAACAAACTTGCCCGGTTAAATGGGCACAGTATTGGGGCACACTCGCACCTCTGACTGCAGAGGGGAGAGTTCCTGTTACCCAGCTTTGTCAGAGGGAACAGGGTAAGAGGAAAGCTAATTATCCTACATAGGGTAAATAGTTTATCTTTTTGTTTAAAAATAAATTGCTTAAACAGTCTGCTACAACAATCGGAATTTGCACTAAAGTACTGAATTAAAATGGATACTTTTAGCACACCTTACCAGAAGATATAACAAGTATTCATTAAAAAAACCAAACAAAACGCCACACCAAGGAAAAAGAAAACAGCAGTTAAGCAATCCCAATTCAGATATAGTTTAAAATAAGCAAAACAAAACCAAACTACACACAAATACGGCTCTCAAAATCATTTTAAAAGAAAACAAACCTCAGAATTTCCTGAATTTGTATTATAAATGAGATTCTAGACTATTTCTAGATGGTAAGATTCCTCCCTGATATATTCCAGATCATAAAGTCTGCAGAAGAACAGAGCACCTATTAACATATGTGGTTAAAAAAAATTAAAATGTAGTGCCTAGAGAAGCGAACTGTCATTCTACAGAATTACCGTAGAGCTTTACAGAAGTTTGGCACAGTTAATTTAAGAATGTTTTCAGTCACCTCCTCAGATTTCTGATGTGATTAACATGGAAAATGTGACAAAAAACCTCAACATATCAAATGGTTCATTTCTGTGATAAAAGAAAAAAAAGTATTACTGTAAGTTACACATCATATATACAGAAGAATTCTAGCTCTTTACAATTAAACTTCTCATCACAATGGCCAATGGTTAAAAATATTCTGAGGACGGCAGCAGCAGCAAGTCTCAAAGGTAGTAGCAAGGGAAAAGAACTCCAGTAAGAATTATGCTGTTTCCACACACCATTTACAGTACTAATTCACAAAAAAAAATTCCACAGGCAATTTAGATGATGTACTATTGTGTAAAATCTAACATAGCAAAAGTGAATCCTTCCCATCAAAATCAGAGAATTTTAACAATTAAGATATTCTGTAGTCTTATAATACAGCATTTTAGATAAAATTGTTTCATAATTTTCAGATGGTTTGCATTCCTCTATGGCAGAACAAAAAGCATTAAAAGACTTCAAGAACCAAATCTAAATTCTTAGCTTCTCTTGCAAAAATTAAGAAGTTGTCAAGAATAAAATCTTGATTGTTATTCCTGGAATAAAACGTAGAAATTTGCCAGGAAAATTGCACTATATCCGGAGTTGGGGGGGAGTATTTTTGTTTTTTAAAAAAAGAGAGATGACAGTATTCATTGGATTTATAAAATGCATTAATCTGAGAAACCTGAGTGAAACACTTGAAACACACTGGTGGACAACAAGCAAATAACTCGTCTGCTGCTTTCTAACTTCAGTAGCTTGTAACTGCTTGGAACAGACACGTGGAACTCATTTGTGGGAGCTTTTGCTTTTATTCTTCACCGGACAGGATCCATAAAGCGTGGCCCTGGGTGTGCAGGCAGTGTGGCTAGGGAAA
>NW_009720972.1:9043-29928 GCF_000703405.1 Apaloderma vittatum
CAGTACAGAGGTAATACCTTGTTTCCTTAAGAGGAGCATTCCATGGCAGAAATGTGCACTGTTTCAGTGAACCCAAATTATTTTCATGGCAGAAATTTCATTTTATGCATATGATTTCTAGTCAGATTTTCCATTTCTATGAGTTTTGGCTTCCTCCTGTCCGATAAGACAAATGACTTTGTAGCATCCTTTTGCGATTTTGAACATCCACATCAGATTCATAACATCCAAGACAACACTTGAGATAATCCAGGCGCTCTGGGCTGCAAATCCTAATCTCTGGAAAGCCTCTGTTCCAAATGAAGAAATTACATGGCTGTAATATATAGGCATGACGGCAATCCTCACCACGAAGAACACAACTGTCATCAGCACACCATTGATGATGTTGGCCTTTGAAGATTTGGGATATCCCAGCACTTCAAAAAACCACCTGCAAAAGAATTGTTCACAGATACTAGGCAGACTTGAAGTCACCTCATTAAAAAAAAGAACTTTAGGTCATGTTTTTTCTAACTAATAACTTATTAATTGCTTCTACACTGCATCTTGGCTTAGTTGCAAATTCTTCTGCTTGGTTGCATTTTTTCCCCCCACGTAAGCAGTGCGATATCCAGTGCATTGCAGAATAGCATGGAGAAAATCCTGATCTGAATTGTAAACCAGCTGACAACCAGTGTGCACTATTGTGTAATACCCTATAATTCAAATTCTCTTTCAAAATTACAAATAAATTTATTACTTGCTACTATAATTTGGGCCAATGGGCAACTAAAATTCTATTTGTTTCTGTGAAAAAAAATTTAGCACTGTATTTGGATACAGCAATCTAGATAGAGCTCTCATTTCCATTTTCACAGATTTAGGATTTTCTTTCCACTTTCTGTTCAGCTCAGAACCAGAACTTCACAATCAGGCATTGTAAATGGCACTGGATCATGTCACGGCTAGGTATGTTATGCAATGAAAACGATAAATCTAAAAAAAAACCTCTCCCACTACTACTAATGGACCATAAGTGGTCTCTTTAAAAAGAAAAAAAAAATTCTTGCATACTAGTTGCTTAGTAGACAGACATAACTTATCTGTTGCCTAGAACACAGAATCTGCAGGTTGAATTCCCAGGAAAATTAAGAAATTCCTCTAATTTTTTATCATTCACATTTAAACCAGAATAAACGTTAGAAAAATTTGTGCAACAATGGCAGGTTAAAGACAGGACTGGAGAAAAATCACTTAAATCACTGTATTCATGATGGGGGATGGGGAAGGGAAATGAAATAATCAGTTTATTTCGAAGAAGATATGAGGGTAAAACTATTTAACAAAATATCAGTTCCAAAACTGGTTTTAACAGTCATTTTTAATTTAATTACCTACAGATTACAACTTAGGTAATTATAGATATACTAAAAAGATTTGCCAGACAGCCAGCTCTAACTGAAATACTCCAGGAATTCATTAAGAGTGCAATGGAGGCAATTAAAATCCACACACTCAAGCTGGCAGTCCAGCCTGGAAGCAGGAAACTTCACCATCTAAACACTTACTGGCATGATGAAGACAGAGACCTCATATTTGGTCAGACTAACAATTAGGGCCTGTACTTTCATTGATATATACAATGCAGAGTCCAGAAATAACATTAAAAAAGATTTTAAGATATACTGCAATGAACTAATACAGGTAACTGAACCCAGCAAATTAAAAAGTCAGTAAATCACAGTTATCATTACAATTTTACCCGTCACAGTTCATAATTAATTACATAAATACTGACAATAACATTAAAAGATCTGAATGCTTGGCATGGAGACAACCTCCAATTAGATATCCCTAACAACACAGAAAGGAAATACACAGACAGTTCTAAGATTAGAATATCATTTTATATTTTAATAATAGCCCTTACGGTAATACTACGAATGCAAACAAGTAACAATGTAAGTAATTATCATTATACACTATTTACTGTCTTAAGGGTCTGGTTCTCTTCAAATTTAATAAAAAAAAACCCCCAAACCCTGAAACATTCATGCACTAATGAGATGACATCCCTTAATGCAAGGGACTTCATTATCTCCTACAGTGATTTCTGTTTTTCTGAGAAAGCAGTGAGTGTCAGTGTTCCAAGACACATGATTGCACCACAGACATTTCAAAAGCATAAGATTTATTACTTTTAATAGCCAGATGTATCGTGATTCTTCCTAACACCACAGTCTGAAAGGTAAGCATCAGTACAGGTACCGCTTAAATCCAGGATGAAATCCTGTCTTGGTAGAAGTCAGTTGGGAGAACAACCTTTTACTAGAATGTGAATTTCAGCATAGAAACCTAGCACACAATGACACCTTTTTTCATTTTCTTACTCTCCTCTTCCTTGTAGTACTAAAATAAGTTTTTAAAAGTGTTTGTTTACTCCTCAGTTTCTCTATGCACAGGGAGCACAGACTACATTAAACTATAATCTCCTACTCAACTGCACTTGGGCAAACAAATGCAGCCTCTGGAGAGCTCCATTATCCCACTCTGCCCTCCTCTTAAGTTGAATTTGCCAAGCTAACGTTCAAAAGGGATCTCAGAGCAATCTTTTTTATTCTTAGAGATGTGAGGAATGCTACAGTCTCAAAAATATTTCAGCATTTACAGTCACAATACAGTAATGGCTAATACTCAGATACCCTGTTTGCAGGAGGATTACAGTTCCAATTTGCCTTACATACTCCTTTCTCTACCTGGAAAACAGATGCCACACATGTAGGATCAGCAAAGTAGAAAAACACCCCAAAAAGTATGGGTGAGGAATAGGCATCTGAAACACTGAAAGTCCTAACCCTGCATTGCAAAACAATGGAGGAAGAGGAGAAGACTGCAGCACTGCCCTGCACTAAAGGCCCCCTCCTGAGGTAAAGTCCTCCTGGGGCAAATCCCTGTCCCCAGCTGGGTCACGTTGGCTATGGAGGAATGAGAGAGGCCACCCTCCCCAGAGCACCTGGAAACTCCACTGACTGCTTTCCCCTACCTGCGGTACGTGGCATTATCGTGCTCCTTTTCTGCTACCACAGCAGCAATTCTAGTAATGACAGTACAACAGAAGCCAGCACAGGCCTACACTCACTGAGGTCTGCAAAAGAGTGTTCTGCCACTTGCTTCTTTGATCGCAAATGTGAAAATTAACCACTCCAGACATATTTAGGTGCCTTACTATTTTTCTAGCACTCAGAAGTGCTCAGAATAATTTCCAGAACTATTTTTGAAAGTAAATAAATAATATACATTTATATTATTCTATGTATCATTATGCATATATTAATATGCAAAATAAACTTCAAATTATCCAGGGCAATGCAATTCCATTCTAGCATTCTGATGACAATGTTATCTTGTTTCTTTTCCTGGTCTGTGATACCAAAAAAATAAATCTCTACTGAAAATGAGGGCTTTATTATAATAACTGAATGAACATACATAGGCTAATAAACAATATTATATTTGTGAACTGTTTTGTTCAGTGGTTTCACAAAAATTTGACATTTCTTATGGAGGCTGATCTACTCTAAAAAAGAAACTCTGGGGTGAATACATTAGTTACACTGTTGCAGCTATAGCAGCCAAAAGTTTTCGTAGCACAAAAGGTTTCCACAGAGTAATTCTTATTTATATATATATGTGTGTGTGTGTGTGTGTGTGTGTGTGTATCAATTCTCTGTTGGCAGACATTCAACAACAAAAAAATCTTCCCAAGTGACAGAAATAATAATACATATTAAAATTTGCAACAATTAAACATATTAAAATTAAATTATTAAACAATTAACATATTAAAATATGCAACAATTCCCTAACAGCTTACCGCTGATTGACAAAAGGAGTGGAGAACTCTGCAAGCAGACGGAAGTTTCCAAAGTAAGCCAACAGACCTTTGCTCTGGTTAGCAAAACAAAACAGACATATAAAAATCAGTAATGTAGATGTGAGATCTTGATTCAAGTCTTCAAGTATACACAGAATGATACGATACCTCAACTTCTTTATTAAAACTGATAGTAAGCCAGTTTGCCAGCTGCCTCCAACTTCCCTACAATTTCAAAGTAAGGGTTACTACGAAACCTGTGATTGTCCTTCAGGTATCAGTAGTTTCTAGCTTAAATCCATCTTTAAATGACTTAGTTAAGTGGCCACGGAAAGCTAGCTACAGAAGACTGGCACAACCAGTCATTGGTTATAATTATAATGATAGTACTCCTGTCTAAGAGAATCATAAATATTTTGGATTTCTCAATATTTAAACAAGCCCAAACAGGAACACTGTAAGGTACAGAAACATGTCACTACATGGTTTTAGGAACACAATTGCAAAAGCAAAGATGAACTCCCTGCTCTTAGCTGGCATTGGAAAGGGCACATAAAGCCCCTTCTCAGTTCCCACTGCCAGGGAAACCCTTTCCACCAGCTCGGTCACAGCCTTGGCGCGCCCTGCGGGTTGGAAGAGGAGCACATCTGCCCCGTGCCAGGATTCAGAGAACTGCGTGGCACCTTTGCACTGACACTCGCTGTAACTGAGCTCTTTCCTCCAAGTGACAAAGTACAGCACATTCTACAGCCTTATCATTTGGTTGTGCTGGAAATAGTATCCCATTTCACAATGGCTGCGTAAGCAGCAGTTTGCAGATGTAGAGATAAAAATACTTTAAAAAAAATTTCAGTAGGTCTCCTGAACAGCCTATGGAGTGCGTGTCATGATCCCTCTTGCCTCCAGTAAGTGTGCTAATACCTACTACTTTGGGCATTTCACGTCAGGTCACAGAAGAACCTGTGTTCTTAATCAAATTCTCTTCTATTTTCAAGAGCAAGTTTTGAAATAAGATACTTAAGAGTAACTTTCTCTGAAGATAAGAGAAAGTCTTATCTCTTAGGACAGAGACATCCAAGGGCAGAACTGTATCCAAATAAGAACTACTTTAAAAGACATTCACACTAACACTGCGCTCTCCATTTACTCCAGAAACATGTAATGAATTTCCTGCATCAAGGAATAGCCTTGGTAGTGGTATTTTCATTTCTCTAATATCTAGCTCTAATTCACTTTCATCCGTGATAATATTAGTAGATCTAATTATCTTCAACCCAAAACAGAGCATTTACTTGTCAGTGTACTTCATCCCCTTTAAACCATTATGTGGGAAATCTGACAGTAATCTGGCAGCTCGACACTTTTAATATTGTAAGCCTGGGATTTACACAGCAGGCAAGGGAAAGAAATGTCATAAATGAAGTAAATTGTATTTTAAAAGATTTCTTTATTTACTGAATGAGCTTTCCAGAAGAGATTCAGAAGCATTATTGTGGCGGTGAGTGGGATTTCTACCAAGTCACATGGTCATCTCTGAGAAATTTCAGCAGAAACAAAGAGGAACTAAGTTAGTCTTTATCCTAGAAGAGTACCTTCTCTTCCTTTTTCCCTTCAACATACATATGCCACAGATATTTCTAGATATATACAGTTAATGATCTATTGTTTCCCCACCAAAGTGACCTTAAACAACTAGTCTCAGAGGATAAGCCTGTGTCATAACAGATTTTAAAAATAAAAATGGAAGGAAAAAAACACCGCAGAAAACACAATTCCAGCTGGCTGTAGTACACTCACCAGAATTAGGGATCACTGAGCTATGGCCTTGTTAATACAATCTCAAACAGAACATAACCTCTAAAAAAAATTTCCTTCTCATTTTCTAACTAAATATTCAGACTTGTGGCTTTATTTGAAATCCTTTTCTATGGCCATGTGAAAAACCCTTCTGTCAAAGTCTCTCTACAGTGAAAACTGAAAAGAGTTTTCATTTCAGCAGTTAAATATTTACATATTTTTGTGAAGGACTGTAACATTGAAAAGGCATGCACTTACCACAAACTACTGATAAAACCATTTAGAAAGTAATGATGACTGAAAATATAAATATGCCTTTCAAAAAGCTGATCACCAAACAATGAAGAATTTTTTAAACATTAAGCAAATGAGATCTATAAAAAGCATTGTCTTCAATTTCATCTGCTTATTATGTTACTGGAAAATACAGCACTCACCAGTACAAAATAGTAAGCATACAGAGCTGCCAAGTGATGAATTACAAAAAATTTGTCACCAATTGCCTTCCAGTAGTAAATAATAAGCGACAAATCTACAAGAGAAAAGAAATAACAATAAAGAACAATTTATTAGACTACAACTGACCTCAGGATAGTGTTTCTCTAGGTTTTAGAGGTATAATTACCATATGGCATCAGTAGAAACTCTCTGAATTAACTATCTCTGAAAAGAATATCTTTATCCTAAAGACTTTACTTTAGTCAAAGCATTAAGCAACAGTATTCTCTCAACAGTTTCCATAAATTATTCCTTTCCACATCAATGTAAGTACAGAGGCAATAGCTTTAGCTGAAGTATTTTGGAAGGAAAAAGTAGATGCTGAATCTCATAGCAAGAGTTCACAAATATGAGCCCAAAAATTTGGAACGAATGACAAAAAGAAATTTAAAAACCCAAAACAAAACAAGTAGAGGGAGGCTACAGGGAGCACAGCCAATATACAAATGCATTCAGTAAATGCAGGGATCTATCATGGGGAACTTCTGAATCAAAAAGCAGTTACACTAGCAAACAGAACCATTGACCAAAAATATTTTGCAAGGGGCACTCTGAATAAGAAGCATGTTTGCTTTATTTAATCAGAATTTTTCAATAACTGCAAAAGTGATATAGTGGGCCTGAGTTAATGTTGTAAGAAGAGCTTTGACGGAACATTTGTCCCACTGTAGTCTGAGATTTCCTTTTCTGTGTTAGAGCAAGCAATGTCTTTCTCCAGATGAGTACTCTGGAAAGGAATATTAGTGACCAAGGTTCCAAATCAAATACTTTACCCCTGTGCCTTTTATATCTCCAGCAAGTGCCTTGATCTCTTTTATATTAGCTATCCTCAGGCACGACTCTATATCATCTGACATAGCCACTCCACTCCCTATTAATAATTTAAGATTAACTATATAAGGAAGTGTGAGAGAATGAGTGGCCAGGTTCAGGTCTCTGTTCAAAGGCACTCATTAATTCATAATGAAAGTCTAATGCATAATTATTCAAAAATAGATACCAATGAATTTAAACATGGGAGCTGAAGTTCCTATGGAAAAAATGGAGACTTAAAGTAACCTACATTTTAACTGAGTGTGCTGATCACCACGTTATCAGTTACACTGGGGTGAGAAATCTAGACTGAGAGATAACCAAGTCCACGGCCCAGTCTCTAGCCAGAGACTTCATCCTAACATGAGAAGTTTTCCCTGAAAATAGTCCAAGTCGCAAGTTTTTGCTCTGATAAGTCATTACCCACACACACCATAAAAGAAAACTCAAAAGCATTTTGTAGCAAAATTCTCGTGCCAATTTTAGTTGACAGTAAATAAGTGAGAACATAAAACATATGTAGGCGTAAAGGCCATACCAAGAAAATAATTTTAAAAGTGCATGTTTTATACATGACTAAATTTTGGCTTAAAGTGAGACTAAAAGGTGGGTGGGCAGGTTCCTCTGACATAATTTGCCTCAGTTTGTATTGAGGGTTACTAAAATTCTTCTGCAGCATTCTGAGGTCACAGGAGAAAAACATATGATAAGAGTAATGACTTGCAGACACCCTGAAGGAATGAAAGACACCACTTTAACATCTTCTCAGCTGGCCAAAGAACAAAATTGACGTGGATTCAGCGGCTGTGTATCAAACCATCATAAAGCCACACAGTGGCATTTCCTCAGTGCTTGGAGAGATATCATTCCATCTTTCACAACTGCTGGCAAGATCCTGTGATTTCACCACAACCCCATTTGCAATTTTAAAAGCCACAGTAGAAACTATTGTTTACACATATCACATCTCCAGCATATTGGCTCAGTATAAATATATAGGTGTAGTGACTCAATAGAAATATACAGGTTGTGTTATATACATGTTGCATAATTACCTGAAATGAGGTAGCCTGTGGTAATAGCAATATTCAGTTTTACAATTGAAGGGTCACCCCTGTAAACACATTGAAAATACACAGTTACAACCTTTATAACAAGGTAATTTGCAAAGGACATACACATATCAAACACCTGACCTATCAGTAAGATATTATGAGATTTTATTAAGAAAGGTCCTAGTCATGAAAATAGATTCCTCTTCCTCACAGACGTAAGACATCTACTAACTACCCTAGTCAGGATTGCCCTCTGCCTTGGGATAGAGCCTGCCCCAAGAGCCTCGCTAGAGACAAGAACAGAAACCCAGCAAGTACCCTGAGCTGACCTCTCTGGAGAAAGAGAACAGCCCAGGCAGCATCCCTCAGCACTTTTAATTGACACTCTGCATCTCCATACTTGTTCTTCTGCCAGTGTTAAGACTTCATTCAGGATGACAAACATATCTTGCTCAGCTGGAGCTTTCCATATTCTTAAGAGGATGGGTGCTTATAGGGAAAAACAGAGTAGAAGGAGACATGAAAGGAATTATTTGCCGGTTCTCTGGAGCCAAGGAACCCTTCAAGGAGAAATGCTTTTGAGAGTATTTTCACCCCTTCTGTCCCTTCCCCTGTGGTGCCAAACATTCAGCAGGCAAAGCTCTTAGCACACACAACTCCAGTTCCTCCAGGATGCTCAACAAACCCAAACTTGTGAATATAGCTCAAGAAAGGGAAGTCTTCACATTACAGCAAGTAACATTGTTCTTTCCTCTACTGTCCTCTGTGCCTTCCTACTTTGAAGAGTTTGGTAAGCAAATCTCTTTCTCTCAGCATAAAGTTCGTAACTGTTTTTTTTACTAAGTTTTTTAATCTAAGCTAGATATGTTTTGTGTAAGTATGAACTGAGCTTCAAGTGACAGGTCTACAGATTTATAAAATGTGTACTGCTCAAGAAAAGCTGTGAAAGCAAATGTTGTTGTAAACCTTACCAGAAAAAAAGAACATAACTGTGTTTACAGCCACACCCAATACAAAGTCTACTTCAGCTAGAAAGCAGTGGCTATTACTTAGCCACTACTTCTTAATCCTATTGAAACAGAACAGTGGAAGAGATTTCCTGTATTATTACAATCTGTTCGCTAAATTTTAAGGCTTTCTTAGCGTCTAAACCCAACTGCTTCCCTGAGTAGTGAGTGGGTAGCTTACAGGAAAATAGGACTCACAAAATTAGGATTCTGTCACTTAGGTGAAGAAATACTTTACCAGGAGAGCCTGGAGCTCACTCCATCTCTTGAGATTAGCCATGGAGGCTCTCTCTTTTCTACAGCTTAAGACAGGAACACTTTTCCGTGGCTTCGAAACTTGGTTTCATGAGATACATAGGTTGTGGGCTGAGTACTTTTTTAGGTGTAGCCACAGATAGACACAGAATAGAGACAGGTATGAGACACAGAATAGAGACAGGTATGTTCTCACAACTTGAGCAGAAACTCTTTAAATAGATACAGCCCTTTCATTAGAGTTCCCAGCAGCGGCAACATCATAACCAAACTCCTAAGCCCTCCCAAAACACTTAAGCACAACATCGTCAAGAGTGAGCCTAGGCTCAAGAACCTTCATATTCTTCTCCAGAGAAGATGCAAAGGACTGAGTATATGAAATTGGTTCCTTGATAGTGGTAAATGTGGTTTAATTGGATGAAAGAGGGAACTATTCACTTCATTCGTTCCATCAGAATGGTCACCTTGCAACAAATCTTCTCCACGCTTTCTACACCAACACTTCAACGACATATATGGCCGCACTGCCCATCTGCCACATCCTTTCAAGAGTCCGTGTTAGAATCCTGCATTAATCTCAACTAACGGAAATCCTAGAATTTAGTCTAAAATCTAGATTTCCTGATCTATCTCCTTGAACAGGAATTGCAATGGAGCTTATAAGCCCTGATGTTTGTGGCATAGTTTTGATGCAAGCAAGAGCCAGGAGTGACAAACAGGGAGTGGCTTGAATAAGCAAAAGGGAAGAGCTCTCTCTCTTGTGATTGCTAAGGAGATCTGCGTGGCAAATGAATTGCACATGAACATGCATAGGCTGATATTACAAACAGAAGTCCACATGGCTAACCTTCTTCAAACTTCTTTGCAGATACAGTCATATAAAATGCTAATCAAATATCACACTTCAAAAAGTATAATGACTGCAAAATGGACAATCATATGAAAACTTGTGCTCTCCTGTAAAGCTACAACTTAATTCACTTATTTACATCTTCTCATTCTCCTTATCTGATCTCTACCACCTCCACATTTTCTACCACGTTATTCTCACCACCTCAAAACCAATTTCTTTATCATCTATGTTAGCTGGTCTGTATTACATACAGTAGACCATCAAAAAGGTACACATACACAACACAGATGCTTCCCTGTGACATACCAATGTTTCAGTCTTTACTACCCTTTGTTAGGACCTACTATATCTACTTTCAGGCATTACTTGGTGACAATACCACATCCTCTCTCCATTGAGCCCAAATCCTTAGCAGGAGTCTTGATCCCTTTCAAGACACACGCATATCATCATCACCATACATTTAAGTTAGGTAGACATATATTGAAGCTCAGAACTTGTGACTTTCTATTATATAGATATCTTTAAATCCCACAGAAAAGAACTAATTGGATGCTGTCATACAGTCAGTGACTACACAAAGATGCTAGCAATAACCAGAGGGAATGTATCAAAACCTTCCCAGTAGTCAAGAAGTAGAGCATCTGCATAACGTTTTCAGCCTACCTAGGCTAGAACAGTGCAAGAAAACTGCATGAAGGACTCCTGGACTTTTACTTACAAATGACTGAAACTAGATTCACAAATGTTTCTTGTATTGTTCATAAGAGACTCATAAAGGCTTATGCATCCTTCATATCTCTAAGTGACCAAGTCCCAGAGCTGATGCCTGCATTTCAAAATGGCATTAGAATTCCAGACTGAGCAGCCTTGTAATCGTCCATCCGGCATTTCCTATATAATTGGGAATTTCCTCTTCAGTTTTATTCAATTCAAAGCAAGACTATGTGAATTCAGCTATGAATCAATGTAAAACCAGTAAGTAACTTCAGACTTAATATACACCTAAGCTGTATATATATACACACACACACACACTCTCCAGACCTGCAACAGCATTTCGATTTCACTTTAAAATCACTAAAGTAAACAGGAAAGTTTTCAGATGGCTCTATGCTTTAGTAATTTAATAGGCTATTTCAAATCAATTGCTTCTATCTTTTCTACTTCACAGAGACACAATGCACTAAGACACTAATACTGGCGATTTAAAATCAGCAAATAGTGCAGACATAAAAACGAACACATCACAACTGCATATCTCAATGGGAAATGAAACAATTATTTCAGTAATTAATACACTGCAGGATTATTTTTTTTTCTCAGTTATGTTTTTTTATTGTATCAACACAACTTATGTGTAAGATGCCTTACCAGAGATGGTCAGCATTAACAGCATCATCGTACAACAAAATGTATAGGCAAAACCCACCAACCACCAAGGCGTGGAATGTGGACACTGTCCTGAAAAAGAGATCACAGTCACAAGGAGGTACTGCCACTCGCAACTTTCCATACCGTGCCTAAGGTGGGACGTTTCCACAAAGACATTCAACTGCACCCCAATACCTCTGTGGAAGACAATCATCTCTTCTTTATGCTACATCCAACCATTTATGCTTGGTGGGGAAAACTGTCAAAAATAAGGAATCTGCTAGGCTGGAGTGGGGAATGGGGAAGTGGTGTTAAACAGAAAGTAGAGTCTTAAAGTAACCAAGATCTACATTTTCCTCCAATTACCTCATATATTAATGAATCCTTAAAGGCAATATATATCATTCAGTTCTCTAACAAATACTTACTGTATTGTGCCATTTGCTGAAAGATCTATAGACATTTCATATTCAGATTAGTCCAGAAGTCCTGCAGCAGCAGGTTTCTCCTTTCCAGGCACCAAATTAACAGATGACCCATAATAAATCTGCCAAGTTCAGGTTTTGTGAAGAGGAGCATTAAATGAAAAAATCCTATTAAGGAAAGTTTCAGAAAGAATTTCTAGTGCATTTGAAGTAGATTCTAGTTTTCAAAGAAGTAACTCATATAACGTAAGGTTGTAGCCAAGTCTTGAGGTATAACAGCTAGAGGTTCATAGGAACAAGCAGCGCACAGCTTTATTTTATTTTAAACTCCTCTTGTCCTATATAAAGTCACAATAACCAGAGTTGCCTTGTCCATACTTGGGCACTAGACACTTTTTTATTCCAGTCTGAAGTATACAGGCTGCATGTGCACTGTAGATAAAGTCTGAATGTTAACAAGCACTTAACGGAGAATTACCTATTTACAGAGGCCCCAGCAGGGTTTCTGCCAATCACACAGGCCAGGGCCGTTCCTGCCCTTTTGAGTTCTCATGTATTCTTGGAAGGTAGAACAATGCAATGGGCCTGAGTCCAAAATGTGTAACCTTGTTCCTGCAGCTACTGGTTTATCATTACTATAAACTGCATCTAATACTGCACAGCTACTGCCTGCTTTCCCACTTTTCAAGTCTGACTACAAAGAAAATGAATTACATGCCAAAATAGCTCTACTGAATTATAGATACTATTTGAATGATGACAACTCTGAGTTCAACATCTTTGCATCACATTCACAGCATTAAAAATATGCACACAAATGTATAGATGCTATTAGTTATTAGTCTCATCTTTGCACATATTGAATACATGTATTTGGAAGTTATGGGTATCTTAAATGTGCATACATCACTCTCAAGAGTCAAAACTCTACCATGCAAGATTTGAAGAAAACATCTCACTTCCTGTGGAAGACTTTGCAAAGAAAGAGTGAGTTATAATCTCTAGTCTGTTTTCAGAACTTGTATTATCAGCTATTGGCATTAGAATCTGCAATATTTCTTAAAAGAACTCTCTATCTACTACTTGTTTAAAAAGTGTCATTGGGCTATCTTCAGCAGCTTTTTCAATAGTGTTCCAAAAAAAATAAGGGAGTTAATTATGTATGAATAATCAAACGTAACAAGATGGATGAGAACATTTATTAACCATTGCAGCATGGGCTGTGTGTCCCCCCCTCCTTTTCTTAACAAAGAAAGGAAAGTTAGTTAACAGAATTTTAATGATAATTGATAGTTTAATTACAATGGCTACACTTGCAACACACAACAGACAGATAGGAAACTTGATTCCCTTTCAAAGCAAAGTGTGGTATATAATATTTGTGTCTAAGAAATACCTAGGATTTTTGAACTTTAGGAGGCAATAATGCCGAAAGAAGTAAAATTTGCCCTAGAAAATAGCTCATTAGTTTACAACTGCAACACTCAGGAGTGGCTGTTTATCCAGACCTTAGTGTTCAGAATACAAGCTACACATGAGCACAGCACTTGAAGCGGGGGGAAGAAGGAAGAAAAAAAGCAGATTTCCTCCTTAACTCTGCACTTTGAAGTTTCTCCATAGAAGAGGGGACAGAAGAAGGGAAACAGTGCAACACTCCACTTTAATATGGAATCTAGGTCGAGCTATCAAGCTCTGTACATTTCCTTGAAATTACTGTCAAAGCTTGCATCCTTTTAACTCCTCATTAAACTGCAAATAAAAAAGCTGCACTGATAAGCACATACTTGTTTCTTTATTATTGAATATATATATATTTTCACAACTCAGCTCTTAAAAGGTCAGAATGAACAAATTAACAGTACATGAACAACAGTCCAGAGCTGCAGCTCAAATGCTTGATTACAAAACCATCCAAACTCTAACAATACATATTCAATGCTACAGCCTCATTTCAAGCAGATGCCCTCTTCCAGACCCAGCTGAGCTGATAAAAATGCAAAACCATCCTCTGTGCCAGTTTCCTTCAGGACTGCCAATAGAGCCATTTGTGCGAGCACTCCCTACACCAGTTCAACATAGGACAAAATAACAACCATCTACTTTTAAATCATTTAAGCTAACTCAACACATTTACTGGGAGATAGTAACTTTCTCTACCTGCATAGCTGTCTACAGAGTACACACATGTCCATCTACATTCTCTAAACATATAAAATACTCCTTGGGGCATGTCTTCATTTTGGTGAAACCCTGGAGGGATGAGGCAGTTTGACAAAACACTGTCATTAGCAGAGTTAACAGCCAATCTCTTGTGGAAACTCAAGCACAATTAGCCTTTTTTTCACTTCATGCCCTCCTCAGGTATAACATCAACAACCTGTTGATGAACACGCTTTGTATTTCATGCCTTCTGATTCCAGAACTGGATGTAGCACTGGACCATGACTCATCTGTGTGCTAAGATCTTCAACCTGCTATCAACCCCAAGAAAACTAGAAATGAAAAAAAGGACACAGCCTCGGGTTCTGTATCAACTTGAGTAGTTAAACACCTTACTACAAAGTAGCCCAGTGATTACAGAGCAGCTTATTTCCAGCACACTTGTGACGTGTGAAACAATTCCTTATTACGCAAAGCTCTACAACTTAGCATAGCGCTACCAGGCATGGGATAAGGTCTCAGAAAGCCTATTATGCAATTCAAGGGTCACTTGATGTGGCTTAGAAACAAAAGTTCAGCTCCAACAAGATAACAGTTTAGTTTAGTTTAGTTTCCCTGTCTGCCTCTATTGTTAAATGTAACAGAGATAGACCTAAGCTGCAGTGATATCATGAACTGGCATCCTACAGAGTTGTTCTAGCCGATAGGTAATTATTCAAAGATCGAGCTGAAATTAAAATGGTACCTTTAAGAACACTGCGGATGGGCATTTGCCAAATGGAAGGCAAGACTGAGTTGCTAATGCTGCCTAGAACAATGGGAACGACTTTAAAAGTATCCACCTCATACTGCTTTTAAACAGAACTGAGAAGGAACAGTGATCCAACTACTGCATTTTGAGTGCAATGACAGGCATGCAGTACACATTTCTGAGCTTCAAATTTGATGAAAAAATGAAAAATATTGTAAAGTTGCAATAGGCTACTCCAGCATAAAGTTATACTGTATCAAGTCATTTCAACTGGAGAAGCTTGTGTACTATATTTACCCTTTCTGAATAGCATATTGCAACTAAAACCTCAGTGATCATCCCACTTAGAATTATTACCCTATACTTCCTTTATGGCTTAAAAGAGTGGAAAGCGCCACGGAAAAATTCACAGGGTTGAACAAGTTTCTAACAGTGCTCAGTCTGAGGAGACAAGTGTAATCCAGATGGATCCATCTCAGTGACAGAACTGCAGAAAGACACAGGGAGTGAGGAAGGTTTTTAGATAGAGTTTCCACAACTCCACCCTGAATGTATATCCCGTGTCTGTTATAGCTTCCTCCTCCTCTTGCAGTCTCCTTCCCCACCAACAAACAGATGAACCTGTCTAATCCTGCCTCACTCCAATACTATACCAAATATTCATAAAATTTATTGGAAAATCCTAATTTGTATAAAACAGGTTGTAGTGTAATAGCACCGGGAGAACAGAGAACAATTTGCTTTGCACCCAAAGGCATGACCAGATATATGACAGTATTACATATGGAATAAATTGCAATAGTTTTGATTTTTATGTATGTTTAGTGGAATGGAATTTTGTACCTCTTCTCTTTACTAGAAGTGTCACAGAGAAGCCATTGAAAATTAATCCACTTAAACTTACTACCTCTCACTAGTCACTGTTTTCTTATCTTAGACTTTCACTTGGGCCTCACTAACAAAGTGTTTAATGTACAAGTGTTTGTAATGCTGTGTGTTCAAAAAGGGGCCTCAGTAAATTTTACATTCAGAACTTGTCAAGCGCCTAGAGCCATCCCTTTAATCTTTACAGATGTTGAACTGATAAAGTTTTCTGCACTTTTAGATATAGGTCTATAAGTGGTTCAGATGTCAATGTCAGGGAGGTGATCAGTTGCAGTTTGTTTTGAACACTGTACCTTGAATTCCATTCGATCTTCCTTTTTTGGCTGAGATTGTTAAAACCAGGTGTTATTCGTGTTGACACCCAAGAACTTAAAACATGGAATAGGAGCTGAAATACAGTAAAACTGACAACAGCAATGCCAATAGTCAGGTTGCTGAAGGAAGCCATTGTTCTTCAGCCTGTGAAGAGAAGCAGAAGTTAATTTCAGTCCATTCTTCATTCAGCTATTTTAAGCAGCCACAGAAAGTGTTTTTGACAGGTAACTTAGGACAGAAGTATTATTCACTATCCTGTTGAACATTTCTACTTAAGCCTTAATAATATAAAAGTATGCCCAAACTTCTACACGTAAAAGTTGCATTTTGGTTTGGAGTTTTTTTAACACTTGCAAGCTATACATTTTTGTTGCCTAAATTTGCATGCATTTACTCTACACAGAAAGGGAAGGAAGGACCACTGACTGGTGCAACTGCCAGCTCAGAAGCCTCCACTCCTGTCCCAAGAAGCTGCTAAGTTAAAACTCATCTCATTCTTACCAAATTGGCTGCTGCCGATGGGATTTGTTAAAAGCAACAACGAAATCAGATAAGCATAGTTGAGAGATTTTCAGGTCAGTCTCAGGAAGTACCAGCCTCGCTGCAGCTTTATGTCTGTACAGAGACCTAGTCCTCAGCTTGCACTTTGTTCACAGCTGAAGGTTTCTCTCTGTGACAGCACATAGGCTATCGTATTTGAGCTTTTTTCTTCTTCACAAGAAACACCAAAATTTGACCAGTTTCAAAGCACACTGAAAAGCTTCCTATCATCAGAGCTGATGCACTTTTCAGATGCTGGATGTTTAGCTATTTCATGAGGTCTAAATAAATAGCTAAACAATTCCAAACATAAATGTTAGCCTCTAAGCGCTTCAGTCATTTCTCCTGATTTGCCAGTATTTTGCAAGACAGAATAATATTTTCCCAGAAGCCACAAACTTCTGACATACATCTCTGTTTTGATGGTGTCATCATTTTATATCCCAAGACTGGCAAAGGTTACAAATTCATAAAAAGTCAATTCATAATAAGTTGTACGGAAAAGAGGAAAAAAGCCAAATGGCTCCATTTAAAATGTTTACATAATAATTTTAATAGACATTTTGATAACTGCTGTCAATTATTTTAGTTTTATTGAAGAAAATACCTACAGATAAAATGAAGACTTAGAGGTCAGCATAATTTGATGTTACTACAACCACGTTATGGTCAGCAAAAACTGATACAATTATATAATACACTTACATACACTTCCAGTTCACATGCATGACAGAATGATTTTTGAAATTTTATCTGCATTGCAGATGGAAAAAAAATTGAGCTTCAGGGAAAAAAAAATAGAAAAGTCCACCAGTTAAAGTAATAACTTTCTAAAAAAATAAGTACAATATCCTCACTTGGTGGTATAAATGGTCAGTATATTGAAACATGGTTTGCATTTAAACTTAGAACTTTAAAAAAGGTATATTACATATAGATCAGGAAGAGAAAACACTTTTGTCTTCAAAGATGTAGAAGCAGAAGTTTCAAGAAACTTAAACTTTTTTCCCTGCTCCTCGTTCGTTTTTTTCCCCCCTCCCAGGACTGAGAAGTAAAAGAAGAAAGTGAAATTATCTGAAAACTTTCTCTGACTAGTACCCACAGTAAAATCTACATCTATATAACCAGAATTCGGAGAAATAAGCGCAGACTTGCTGAGTGAAACCTGCATGTATATTATGTGGATTTCAAGCGTTTACTTCAAACCAGCTCTAATCCGGTCCAGGGGACTCTGCAGTTAAGGCTGCATTTGAGGTGCTCTTTGGGCCTATCTTCCTGCTCGGTTTAACCCCAAAGGAATCCAGCTTGCGTGCTCTGGGACAGCTATGCAACACAAACCAAAGGGCAGTTAAGTGGGGGTGATCAGAAGATTCAGTTCCTAAGTTCATTTTACTCCAAACTAAAGTTTTGATGCCACAGTGCATTGCAACAAACGCTGGTTCAATCCAGTTGTTTATCTGATGGCCTATTCTAGTTCAATAGCATATGAGTTTTGCACACTTTTTAACGTTAGTCTGTTAAAACTTCTAATTTCAAATACTACTCTGAATATTCAGTATTTTCTCAAGCACTTTTTTTTTTCACTCTTCTCCACATACTTCTCCATTTGCCTTCACTGACTGAGAAGATACAAAATGCAGATCAAACTTTATGCCCTTCTCTGCACAGATGAAAGTACTAGAGACAATGAGTGTTAAGCTTGATTTTTCTAAAACTTTGCCATTTGAAGGAATAAAACAGTCACTTCAATTTTACATCTTCCAGTTTAAACTCACTGATAAGCACTGTATGGTGTCCATTCCAGATTCTGCTCCTGGGGCCAAAACTTTGTCATTAATTCATCTCATTTGTAGTAGGCAAGTCCTCTTTTGGACCACATAAGGAAAAAAAAATCATTTGGTTTAAATGAAGGAAGCCAAAGTGCATTTTGAATACAATTCTCTTCAGAAAAGGAGCAGAAGCACTGAACATCAATCACACCTGCTTCATCCTTTTGACTAAAATATAGCAATTCTCATGATGCTACCAATTTTATTCGTCTGTAACGGCTGTGCTAGTACCTCTGAGTTTCAAAGACACTGACACAATCTCCTGGACAAAAGAAATCCACATTTTGTTGTTTCCTTAGTACCAGAAGATTTTATTAGATAACTAATATTTCAGCAGGTGACAGGTGTTCATTTTAGTACACAAGATTATGGAATCAAACAAAAAAAACCTCACAAACATCCCTTGCAACGAATATATTAGAAGAGCTAATCTTTCTTCTAAGGACTCTGTACAGGGAATTCATTTTAAGAAAAAATACTTGTGTGGAGAACGCATGATTCAGAAGTATTACGCACCTATATCTCCCTCTCACAAGTTTTAGCAGGCAGTATAGAACTATGATGCCCATGAAGGAGAAAGGTATGATGATGCCAGAGAACAAAGTGTTCACCCAGCCTCTGTGGCTGATCTCATAAACACTCTTAAAGAGTTTTGCAAGACTGATTTCAGAAGGTGATTCCATATAAGCTTATCAGGACGCTGTTTATGTACATTAAGTACCAGTCCAGGAATAATTTCATGTTTTACTTAGGCAAAATAAGAGTGCTGTATTTTAATTCAATTCAAGGACCAGATGTAAACACAGTATTTCATGTGAGATGGAAGACAACTTCAGCTATAAACATTTTTTAGTATCTCTTAGTTGTCTTCAGCTATACTCTGTTTAACGGGAAAATTAGCTGTTGTTTACCAGATTTTCTTTTTATTTAAAAGAAAAAACACTCATGTTGTTGAATCAAAACTTATCACTTAAATGTAGTAAGTTTCTGACTACATACAACCTTCTTTGCCCTGAGGACTATGGCCAAAGCTAGTAAGTCAAAGGTGGCTTCAACTACACCGTGCTTTTCTGTCCCAGCACCTTCTTATAGCTGTTCAGCAAAGTCTGATCCAAGATACAGAACTTCATGGACTATATATGAGCGGAGACTGTATCACTCAAACTTCATGGCCAACGATTACCATTCAGTCAGCTGACACATTTCTGAGCTAGCAGAAGGCTGAGTTGGGGATAAAGGTTTAGTCTAACTACTTTGAAATTCAGAAAATAAAAGTACTATATCCAGGTTGGTTCTTCACCATTAGTTTTTTAGCAGTGGCGTCTTCCTGGCTTACCCAGAATTGCTGTCTTAACCATCCAGTTAGCCAGTAATTACAAACAATCAGAGATTCACTCTTGCAGCTTTTCAATGTAGTCTTTAGGTAAATAAATACCAGCAAACACTTGAAACTAACAATTTTCAACAAGGTATTGCTTACACATGACTAGCGCAGTATCACATTGCTCTATTGACCCCAGTAATTTTGAAGAAGCTAGGAACACAGCTTTGCAACCATACCGCGTGAGAGCTGAAAACACGCTCTTTTCATCTGCTGCTCACATGCTGTGCATTTCCCGCATTTCTGTTTCTACTTGAAATTTACAAGAAAAAACACAACTATATTAAGACTTAACCTTCATTCAACCCCAATACTAAACCGTTAAAAAGTTCTAATGAAAAAAGAGGAGCACTTATTGAAAGAGCATTAAGGAGCAGGAGAGTTACTGAGTGTTGTATTATCAACAGCACTTATATGTCCTCATTTCACTGTTTCCACATCATAAAAATAAGAAATGCAACCGTATAGCCACAAAGCGTAGTAAGGAGATGCAGAGGAAAGCATAAGGCCCGCAGCCCTTACTTTCTTCAAGGATGGATTTAAAGATCAGATGGATCAATTTCCAAACAAGATTACATTCTAAAGCTGCCAGTGATACCAGGACATCCCATTCAGCCCTATGCTCTCCTGATCTGTTTAAAACCGAAAGCCAAATCCTATTGTTGTAAAACTCGACGCACTGTTGTGTGCAGAGCGACTCCTGACTGACTGCACATTTTGTAATGAGCCCAGCAATAAAACATCTGCAGTGCTTGAGTTTTGCCGTGTTGTTGGTTTTGATTGCTTCCAGTGCTCCAGTGAGACCAGACGTCCTGCGTTTGACATACTCCTCAGCTCGGTAAGCAGCTTTAAGAAGAAATGCAACAAAACTCGAGCTGCTCACAGCTGAAGCCGTTCCCTTTCCTGTGTAAGGCTGTTCACACCCCGGGCTCCGCTCGGCTTTCTGCTCTTAAAACACCAAAGCAACCAGCAGATTAGACCGGCTTTTTATGAGGACGGGGTAAACAGGGCGATGCGGTATCAACCTACATCGATTTCCTCAAACCCTGCAAGAAGTTTGCAGTCGGAAAGCAACGAGCAGGGGGAAACGC